>NW_027551569.1:7627923-7656260 GCF_008692635.1 Crocuta crocuta
AGAAAATCAAATAATTCTCAGAAAGTTTACCTGCCCAGCCAAGGATCCACAAGCACCAGCAGCCCCACTAACAACCATTGTCTGATTAGATCCAGCAGTTACATGACCTTTCTCCTGTATCCCAATCAAGGAAGTCAAACCAGGCATACCTATAGCTCCAAGAAAGTATGAAAGGTGTCCATTCACAAGTTGTGGCTCTACCTAAAATAAAATAAAATAATAAAATAAAACATATAACTTTAACAAATAATACTAGGAATTCCTATTTTAAGCCAACAAGGTAAAGAAAAACTGTTATGGATTGAGTTGTGTTCCCCCAGATTCTTATGTTGATGACCTACCCCTTAAAATAACTATATTTGGGGGCACCTGGGTGGCTCAGTTGGTTAGGCATCCGACTTCAGCTCAGGTCATGATCTCACAGTTCGTGGGTTCGAGACCCACATCAGGCTCTGTGCTGATAACTCAGAGCCTGGAGCCTGCTTCAGATTCTGTGTCTGTCTGTCTCTCTCTCTCTCTCTCTCTCAAAAATAAATTTTAAAAAATAACTATATTTGGAGACAGGGTCTTTAAGGAGATAATAACGGTTAAATGAGGTCATAAGGGAAGAGCCCTAATCCAACAGAACTTGTGTCCTTAGACACCAGAAAAGGAAGAGACACCAGAGCTCTTTCTCTGCACATGCACAGAGGAAAGGCTGAATGCCCTGTGAAGACAGCAAAAAGGCAGCCAACTGCAAGTCAGGAAGAGAGGCTTCATTACAAAACAAATTTTCCAGCACCTATATCTCAGACTTTTAGCCTTTTAGAACTTTGAGAAAATAAATTTCTATCATTTAAGCCACCCAGTCTATGGTATTTTGTAACAGCATTCCAAAAGCAGACTTTAATAAACAACCCAATATCATTTCTAGAACAGTGAACCATTCTCCAGTCTTGTTAAAATTCTATAATTTACTTGTACAAAGTAAAAAAACAAATGAGTATTACTTCTCTTTATAGTAAAAAAAAAAGAAAAGAAAAGAAAACTTTGAAGAATTCTACATGAAAGCCCCTAACCGTTCTTTCTTACCAATGCCCCCAAGTATATTTAAAAAGAAGAAGAAGAAACACTTATGGGGAAAACACTAGGCAAAGTAGGAAGGTTTTTAAATCTCTGAGTAATTCCAGGAGTGCCTGGGTGGCTCAGTCAGTTGGGTTGGGTGTCCGGCTCTTGATTTCAGCTCAGGTATGATCTCATGGTTCATGAGATAGAGCCCTGCTTTGGGCTCTGTGCTGTCAGTGCAGATCCTGCTTGGATTCTCTCTCCCCACCTCTCTTGCTCACTCTCTCAATAATAAATAAGTAAGCTTTTTTAAAGAAAGAAGACTCACCACCTTAATTTGATTTGTAGTTAAACAATGCCATAAACAAAATGGCAGTTTGTATTCAGCAATCTTAACTGACTATCTGATCTTGTGTGTACATTAAGGTAATCAAGATATTAAAGTCAACAATACTTAGTAAGGTCCGAAGTACACAAATATATTTCATGCAGGTAATAGTTATTTATTAGTAAAGCCAATATAAAAACTTTGGGAGACAGGTCTGTATTTAGCAAATATCCTTTCTCCATCCCTTCTGAATTTCTCTTCCTCATTTCTAACCTCTGTGCCTAAAGCATGCTGAAGCTCTCCCCAACTGCCCCATTTCCCTCCACAGCACGATGACAGGGAAAACCAGAACCTGCTGAATATCTCTTCCTGCCAAGAAGTTTTTGTTAAATATGTTTTACTCGTATCATTAAGTCGAAAATTATTCTATAACATCTCCCACACAGCATCTGTACCTTAACAGTCACCTTGAACTGATTTTAAGAATCTGTAATAATAGGGTCGCCCAGGTGGCTCAGTTGGTTAAGCACTCGATTCTTGATTTCAGCTCAGGTCAGGATCTCATGGTTCATGAGATCTCTGGGCCTTTCCCCACTCGCACCCTTCTCTGTCTCTCTCAAAATAAGTAAGTAAACTTAAAACAAAATAAAAAAAAGAATTTCTAATAATAAAAAACACTAAAATTTTATTAAGCTTTTTAGAACATCTTAGTCATATTTATCATAGCATTTAATTTACACATTCACTTGTAAGACAGCTATTTTCTTTTTTAAATTAAAAAAAATGTTTTAATGTTTTATTTATTTATTTTTGAGAGAGAGAGAGAGAGAGACAGAGTGAGTGAGGGAGGGGCAGGAACAGAGAGGAAGATTCAGAATCCGAAGGAGGCTCCAGGCCCTGAGAGACAGTTACTATTTTCATCTTGCACATGAGGAAACTAAGGTTCAGAGACATAAGATATCTTCCCTGATGACATGAATTGGCTTGAATTACATGAAGCTGCCAGGTTTTATACGTCAAAACAGGCAAGTACTAGTAATTTCACATAATTCAACTAACAGCAGACACCGAACTCTGGACTTGTGATACAAAATGGAATTTTAAGCACAAACTAAATGAATTTAAGTCAAGTGGCAATTTCTCAGGAAACTTTAAAGCATACAACTATAAAGAACCTTCTGGCTCCCTTGATATAAATTATTTTTTTGATGCTTACAATTCAGGTTTTATTTTATATATGTAAAATTCCAGAAATAAATATGGAAAACAACACTATTCACTGATAATCTAAGAACTGTCATATATAGTTATGGCCAACATTGGAAAAGAAACAAAGGTTTTCCACGTTTTAGCAGCAATCTAAAAGAAAATATATGCTTTTATTTTTTTCCCCTGATAACAAACTGAACTGAATGCCAAATGCACAAAGTAAGATTTATAGGGAGGGGAAGACCCAGATAATAAAAGCTTGGATTGCGAGTAACTTGTTCTGCGAGTGTTCCACAAGACAAGCAAACATTTCTAACAAATTCTAACTTGATAAATGCGCATGTCTTACGATACGAGTGGTACATGACGTCAAACGTCACATGATCACAACTGATCCAATGATACTTTTATTTTATGTTTTTATTTTGAGAGAGAGAGAGAGAGTGAGCAGGGCAGGGGCAGAGAGAGAGAGGGAGAGACAGAATCTGAAGCAGGATCCAGGCTCTGAGCTGTCAGCACAGAGCCCGACGCAGGGCTCGGACCTATAGACTGTGAGATCATGACCTGAGCCAAAGTCGAACGCTTAACCAGCTGAGCCACCCAGGCAGCCCTGAACCAATGATTCTTGAAATTTGCTCTGATATACGAGTGCTATGGATAACAAGCATGTTTCCGGAACGAATTACGGTCACAAACCAAGATTTTACTGTATATTATACATCACCTTTTCAAGGCTGTTTCCATCCAGAATAACCTTGGTTTGCCAGGGCCAATAAAAAGAAGTCACAAAATCGCCTTTAGTAAAACGTATGTGTTTGCTTTCTTCTATAATCCCAATACCTCCACCATCAACCACTTGAGACAGCTGCCAAGGTGTTATATAATCAGTGCCAGTGTCTTCATTCATTCTGCAACGCTAAAAAAAGAAAATGTTGATGAGGATAATTCTGGCTGATAATATTGTCCAGTTTATTAATTTATCTGGTGACTAAAAGAAAGGTATATAGTCAGTAATGTTAAGTGTTAAATTTATCTTAATTTCTATCTTCTTTTCAATTATTCTTTATCCTTAAAAAATGTATCCCCTCTCTAACAAGTAAAGAAGTACAATTAGAGGGGCGCCTGGGTGGCTTAGATGTTAAGTGTCCAACTTTGGTTCAGGTCATGATCTCAAGGTCCATGGGGTTCAAGCCCTGCATCAGGTACTGTGCTGACAGATCAGAGCCTGGAGCCTGCTTCCAATTCTGTGTCTCCGTCTCCTTCTCTGTCCTTCCCCTGCTTGCATTCTCTCTCTCAAAAAATAAATATTTTTTAAAAATTATTATTTTTAAAAAATTTTTAACGATTATTCATTTTTGAGAGACAGAGAGACTGAGTGTGAGTGGAGAGAAGGGCAGAGACAGAGACACAGAATCTGAAGCAGGATCCAGGCTTCAAGCAGTCAGAACAGACCCCAAAGCAGGGCTGGAACTCACTGACTGCAAGATCATGACCTAAGATGAAGTCAGACGCTTAACCAACTGAGCCACCCAGGTGCCTGCCACCCCCTAAAATTTTTTAAAATAAATTTTTAAAAAAGAAGTACAATTAGAAAGGAATTTAAGTATGATCTAACATTAGATTGTGGTAAGAGTTAAACAACTTTGTAAACAGATTAAAAACCACTGAATTGTACACTTCATTTTTTGCAAATTTATTTATTTAGTAACCTCTACAAGCAACCTGGGGCTCAAACTCATGACTCTGACACCAAGAGTCATTTTCTCTTTTTGGGGCACCTGGGTGGCTCAGTCAGTTAAGTGTTCAACTTCAGCCTGGGTCATGGGTCATCTCACAGTTCATGGGTTTGAGCCCTGCATGGGCTCTCTGCTGTCAGCACAGAGCCCACTTGGGATCCTCTGTCTCCCTCTCTCTCTGCCCCTACCCCACTCGTGTGCATGCACACACTCGCTCTCTCTCAAAAATAAATAAACATTTAAAAAAAAAAGTGTCATATGCTCTTCCAACTGAGCCACCCAGGCACCCCTGAATTATACACTTTAAATGTAAAAATTTTATGATATACGATTATATTTCAACAAAGCTGTTAAAAAATTTTAAACCAATTTAATATTACATTATGCTACCAAATATAATACAACATACTGTGTCAGTGGTTTCAATGGATTGTTGTGGCACATTAGCTACATTTAACATGTTTCTATTATAAAACTCTCCTTTTTTTATAGAAAACAAATTACCAACATATAGACTGTAATATTATTCATTTCTTTTGGCCTAGCAATTCTGCTTCCCCAATGGAAACAACCCAAAAGAAATGAAACAATTTTTACGCAGTTTTTCATCACAACTTCAGGCCAAGTACTATATCACAGTCCGTAACTTCAGGTGGATGTCCTCCTTCTACTACAAAGACAAAATGTCACAATGGTACCACATCTTTCCGTGGGACTAGAACTAAAGATTTCTCTGGGAAGCAGTCAAGGCTCTCTTCCTCTCTCTGGCTCACTCTTGCCCACTCATGAAGGCCAAGACATAGAGGTGTACAGTGTGGTCCAGGAGACAGAAAAGATAGAAGGCTACTTGACTAAGTGTTCCCATGTGGGTTCAATTCACCAGTGTAAATGATTAAACAGGGAATTGAGGCAGAAGCTTCTTTGAGATTATACTAACTACACTTCTACTAGTGTGTGCCTCCCAGGTATTCTTGGAAAGCAAGTGTAGCAGCCACTGAATACTACCAGACCAAGGACCTGACTCTTAAATAAGGCTGACAGAGAAAGTACAAACAGTAATTCTCTATAGGTAAGCAAATGATAGAACGTTGTATAACCACTAAAATAATATTTGGACTAATTAATCATGTGAAAATATATACATAAGGTCACTTAAATATTAAAAAAATGCACATATACATTAAGTATAACTATGGAAAATACTGTATATACATGGTGATTAAAATGAATTATGTATTTGATGGGTCTTTTTTTCATTTTAAGAACAACATCTAGTAAAAGCAACCAAAAGTATTTTCTTCTCTCCTTCTTTCAATTAATACTTAATAAAGGGGTGCCTGGCTCAGTCAGTTGAGCGTCCAACTTCAGCTCTGGTCATGATCTCACAGTCCATGAGTTCAACCCCTGCCTTGGGTTCTATGCTGACAGCTCGGAGCCTGGAGCCTGCTTTGGATTCTGAGTCTCCTTCCCTCTCTGCCCCTCCCCTGCTCATGCTCTGTCTCTCCCTCTCTCTCACAAAGAAATAAACATTAAAATTTTTTTTTAATTAGTACTTAATAAACACATGCCAGTCACTGGAAATACAGTCACAAATAAGACCTATGTCTTCATAAGTTTACTTTTTATTAGGGAAGACAGACATCTAATAACTATACAGATAATTCTTTATACAACCAGGAGAAATGCTGAAGATCAAGGTATTGTTTTGAGAAAATATAACAAAAAGGACTAGTCTGAGGGTTCAAGGCGATTTACCAAAGCAAATCTTTTTAAGGTAGGCTTTAAGGGAATAATAGGCATTGGTCAGGTAACAGGAAAGGAGCAGGAGACAGAGGGACAGCGCATATAAAGGCTTGTTTTAATTTGTACTCAGGATTTTGTTGTAGTCAGGTATGGAAAAACAACAGACACAGAGCCAACTGCCTTGAAAGAAGAGTTTGGAGCACCTGGATGGCTCAGTTGGTTAAGCACCAGACTTCATCTCAGGTCATGATCTCATGGTTTGTGAGTTAGAGCCCCTCTTTAGGTGAACACGAGCCCCGCTTAAGGTGAGCTTGAGCCTCACATTGGGTGAGCCCCACTTCTCTCTCTCTCTCCCTCCTCCTCTCTTTCTCTTTCTCTCTCTGCCTCTTGTGGAATTCTCTCTCTCTCATCCCCTCATTTGTGCCCTCTCTCTCAAAAAGTAAAAAATTAAAAAAGTATTACTTAAAAAAAAAAGAAGAAGAGTTTATTACTTACAATTCTCAAGAGGAGGAGCACACAGGGCCACATGGGGGAGCACCAAAGTTAAGTCAGGAAGAAAAAAATAGCAACAGGAGATCATGGCCCAGAGTCTTTATTGTGGTTTTAGGAGGAAGAAATGGGCAAGACAGGGTAGGGAAACTTGAGTTAGTTTAGTAGACAGTTTGAATAATTTCAGTGGGCTCTGGCTTATAAGGGTGGTCCCTAGTTGTCTGGTACCCAGCCCTGGGGTGATTTGGGACAGCGAAAATCACCTGTGTGAGTAGGATGAAGGAAGTGGTTGCTGCATTCCAGGCAAATTGTTTGTTATCTCTAAAAATATGCTGGGAGGAGCTGTCTCTCCAGGATTAGGAAGGCTCCTAAGATATGAAAGCATTAAAAAAATACAGAAGAGGAAAAACATGATTAATATAAGGCTTGAGCAAAGAGGGCACTGGTGTGTTACAGAAGAAAGAGGCCCAGTGAGGCCAGCATACAAGAGGAAGAAATAATGTAGGGTATGATAAGGCTGGGCAGGCAAACGGAAACCACTCTATGTAGCCTCTTAGACCATGCCCAGAATGTTAGTCTTTATCTCAAGACTAAAAGAAAGCCATTGGACATAAAGGTGACATGATTAGTTGCTATTATAAAACTACCATTTATGGCTGCAGCATGGAAGATGGTCTAAAGGGACAAAGAGTGTTTTTGCAAGGATACTCCATTAGGAGAGAAAGAAACAATAGTGATTCAGACTGGATATATGTCCTTGAAGTTTACTGAGAAGTGGACTGAACTGAGATGTACTTAGGAAGTAGGATCTACAGGACCTGAGACTGACAGACAAAATGAATACAGAGAATAAAGAGACGTTCTCAAGAAAAACTCAGTGCTTTATAGCATGCTATGAGTGAACACAGGAGCTAGACATTCCCCTGCAGGAAAAAGAGATTTTTGTTGTTGTTTTGAAGTTGGGGGTGTTTAGAAGTGAAGACCATGAAACCAATTCATGTCATAATCTTAATTTTTCATCATCATCCCTAAAATCTTTGGGTCACGAATTTATCTCACTGTAAGTCTCTCAGAGGGAATTCTGCTGAATAGGGGAATAGGAAGTTTGTTGCAACTTAGAGAATTCTGTGAAAAACACATCCTTTCTGCTTGTTTTCAACTATTCCTTTTTGACTGCTCTGTTTCATTTTAAAACCCTTCTAACCGTGAACTTCGGCTTTATTTTGGTAAATTGTGTTTTCTTAATTTACTCTGTATTTATTATCCTGGGTTTAAATGATATGCTCTACATTTTGTTCACCAGGGCATATGTAATCCTTAGATGCCCTGAACTATGTCTTACATATTGAAGTGTTGAAGTTTTAAGAAATCCAAACTAGTTATCATCAAGAATTGACTCTCGGGGCGCCTGGGTGGCTCAGTCGGTTAAGCATCCAACTTCAGCTCAGGTCATGATCTCACGGTTTGTGGGTTCGAGCCCAACATCGGGTTCTGTGCTGACGGCTCAGAGCCTGTTTCAGATTCTGTGTCTCCCTCTCTCTCTGTCCCTTCCCCACTCATTCTCTGTCTCTCAAAACTGAATAAATGCTAAAAAAAATTTTTTTTATAAAAAAAGAATTGACTCTGAATATAAATAGTGCGCTGCCATTTTCTCCTGAATTGGGGGTAGTTATTCTCCTGGTGTGATTTGCTCAGCACAGTCTAGATAGCCTGACACAGCTTGTCTTGGCTTCTACTGAAAGGTGGAGTATCTTTAGGTCTATAGGAAATCAATTACCTAATTTATTCCTCTGTATCAACTCAAAAATTTTGTCTATTCAGAATGTTCTAGACCAATCACCACCTCATTTCCCTAGCCCATAAAGAAAAATTTCTTGCTACCCCTGGGAAGAATTTTGAATGAAGTCATCAAATTGTTTTCCATGGTAAGCATCACTGGAAGACAGAGCCTGAATCACACTCCTGGATCAGAGGGAAGAGGAACCTTCCCAACACTATAACTATCCTGGCAGAAAAGGGTACTGCCAATTAGGTCTCCACTATAAATGAAGCCTGAGACGAGGTAAACCAGGACTTTCTCTATGCCCTACAAGGGCACTCTAAAAGCCAAAAGCAGGAGGCAAGCATAGTACAGAACAGTAATATAGAAAGAGATTATAAATTGCCTATTTGTTTCTTTGCCCAACTTTCTCCTTTACACAGACAAATACATAGGAACTTTCTGCATGTCAGTCATTATTATCTTTTATTTCTATTGCAAATTTGTCTAAGTTTGCCATTTATCTTTTGATTTTATACATCCTGTTTTATTGTATTTTACAAAATACAATGTTTCAAAAATAGTTATATTTATCAATCATGTTCTTGTCATATTAGCTGGGTTTGCTGTCATTCTTACAGTCTTTCCCCAATATCATTCAATTGTTTACCCATGTTTTTTCTTTTTGTTTTTACGTTTATTTATTTTTGAGAGACAGAGACAGAGCATGAGCGGGGGAGGGGCAGAGAAAGAGGGAGACAGAATCTGAAGCAGGCTCCAGGCTCTAAGCTGTTAGCACAGAGCCCGATGCGAGGCTCGAACTCATGGACTGCGAGATCATGACCTGAGGCGAAGTGAGACACTCACCCGACTGAGCTACCCAGGTGTCCCAACCCATGTTTTTTCTAAAATTTTTTACAGTTTCATTTTTTAAATTTTTTTATTACCTGTTAGAATTTATTCTGGTGTAGGGGTTGAGCTAAGAATGTAATTTTTGCCCAAAAGTAGTCAACTGATCCAGCACAGTTGGACTGAATAAGCTATCCTGATTTTCTTTTCTTATTTTACATAAATACTCAAAGAAGCTGTAAAACTAGTACAAAGAACAGAAATTAATGAAATAGACAATAGGAAAACAACACAGAAAATCAACAAAACCAGAAGTTTATCCTTTTAAAAATTAACAAAATTGACATAGTTTTAGCTAAACTGACCAAGAGAAAAATAGACAAGACTTAAATTACTAAAATCAGGAATGAAAGAAAGAGCATTACTACCTATCTTTTAGAAATAAAAAAAGATTACAAGGAAATACTAAGAACCATATGGCAATAAATTACACAACTTAGATCAAATGGGCAAATTCCCAGAAAGACACAAACTACTAACGCTGACTCAAGAAGAAATAGAAAGTCCTAGTAGACCTACAACAAATAAAGACATTGAATTAGTCATTTAAAAACTCTCCAAAAAGAAAAGCCTAAACCAGACAGCTTCATTGGTGAATTCTACCACAGAAGAATACCAATTCTTCACAAACTCTTCCAAAAACAGAACAGGAGGAAACATTTCTCAACCCATTCTGAGGCCTAAGAGTACCTGATACCAAAATCAGGCAAACACATCACAAGGAAACAAAAGACCGTGAATATAGTCTCACAGCTTTATGGATGCAAAAAACCTCAAGAAAATAGTAGCAAACTAAATCCAACAACATATCAAAGGAAATACACACCAGGACCAAGTGTCATTTATTCCAAGAATGCAAGACTGATTTAACATCAGAAAATTAATTAATATAATTAATTAATTAGTAATTATGGTTTTATAAACCATATCAATAGATTAAAAAACAAAAACCACATGATCATCTCAACAGAAGCAGAAAATGCATATGACAATCTAAAACTGCTTCTGAGGGGAGGGAATAATGGAGATTTTATTACTTAATGGGCAGAGTTTCTGTTTAGGATGATGAGAAAGTTCTGGATATGGAAAGTAGTAACAGCTGCACAACACTGTGAATGCTCTTAATGCCACTAAATTATACTTAAAAATGGTTAAAATGGCATATTGTTAGATATATTTTATCACAATAATAAAAAAAAAAAGAACCAACACTTCTTTATGATAAATACACTCAACAGATCAGAAGCCAATCCAGGAATAAGAGGAAATCTCCTCAACTTGATAGAGGGCATCTATATCCCACATCATATTTAATTGCAAAAGATTGAATGCTTTCCCCCTAAGATCAGGAACAAGACAAAGATGTTCACTCTCACCGCTTTTATATAACACTGTACTAGAAGTTCTAATCAAGCAAGCAAATGAAATAAAATGCATTCATACGGAAAAAAGAAAAACTCTCTCTCTCTCTCTCATGTTTATTTACTTATTTTGAGAGAGAGAGAGAGAGAACACACACACGTGAGAGCAGGGGAGGGACACAGAGAACGGGAGAGAAAGAATCTCAAGCAGGCTGCACCCAGAGCTGGATATGGGGCTCAAACTCACAACTATGAGCTCATGGCCTAAGCCGAAATCAAGAACTGGCTGCTAGACCAAATGAGCCACCCAGGTGCCCCCAAATCTATCAGTCTTTATAGAGACTAAGTCAATGTGCCTGGGGGCTTCTCAACTGTAGTGCTTGACGATATCTTTCAGTAAATCTTTATCTAAAAATAGCATAAGTGAGTCTGTTCCTTCAAAAAGAAACTAGAATAAAGGTCTTATACAGAGTCTGCCTTGTAAACTGGATCAATCTGAGAGAACTTCCAAGCCTAATTTACTATCTTATTTACTAGTGGGAAGTGGTCTGGACATTTGAAAGAATCTGATTAATGACATGTACTACTATCCTGAAAACATTTCTTCTACAACATTCCTTCACAACACTAGTGAATAAAAACAAAGGCAATCTGTAATCCCCAAGCATCAAGATATAATTGCTCAAATAGTAATCATGAGGCTTGCACAATGAAATTCAGATGCAACATAAAAATATGAAAATAAAATTAATTTTTACCAAGTCACAAAATCCTGATTCTTACCATGTAAGGATCCACAGAAAGATAAAGAGTTTTCACTTGTACTTGTCCTTCATTGATATTATCTGGTAAATTTACTTCTTCTATTCGGAAATTTTCTGCCACTGGATTACCATTTTTTCCTAAAATATTAAGGAAAATACGAAATAAAAAAGTTACTTTCCTATGTAATTATTTCTCTCTTTTTTTAAATGTATCTCCTTGTGGGGTTTTTTTTTATGTTTATTTATTTTTGAGAGAGACAGAGTACAAGTAGAGGAGGGACAGAGAGAGAGGGAGGCAGAATCCAAAGCAGGCTCCAGGCTCTGCACTGACAGCAGAGAGCCAAATGCAGGGCTCGGACTCACAAGCCATGAGATCATGACCTGAGCCGAAGTGTATTTATTGTTCTTTAAAAGGTAACTCTAGGATTCATAGAACTCTTTTTTTTTCTTTCATAATTTATTGTCAAGTTGGATTCCATATAACATGCAGTGCTCATCCCAACAAATGCCCTCCTCCATGCCCATCATCCCCCTTCCCCTCTCCACACCCCCCATCAGCCCTCAGTTTGTTCTCAGTATTCAAGAGTCTCATGGTTTGCCTCCCTTCCTCTCCCCAACTATTTTTCCCCTTCTACTCCCCCATGGTTCTCTGTTAAGTTTCTCCTAATCCTCCTATAAATGGAAGCATATGGTATGTGCCTTTCTCTGCCTGACTTATTTTGCTCAGCATAACACCCTAAGGTCCATCCACATTGCTACATATGGCCAGATTTCATTCTTTCTCATTGCCATGTAGTATTCCATTGTATAGATAAACCACATCTTCTTGATCCGTTAGTCAGTTGATGGACACTTAGGCTCTTTCCGTGATTGGCTATTGTTGAAAGTGCTGCTATGAACATTGGGGTACATGTGCTCCCTATGCATCAGCACTCCTGTATCCCTTGGGATAAATTCCTAGCAGTGCTATTGCTGGGTCATAGGGGAGTATTCTATTGTTAATTTTTTGAGGAACTTCTACACTGTTTTCCAGAGGTGCTGCACCAGTTTACTGTCCCACCAACAGTGTAGGAGGGTGCCCGTTTCTCCACATCCTCGCCAGCATCTAGAGTTTGCTGATTTGTTCATTTTAGCCACTCTGACCAGCGTGACGTGGTATCTCAGTGTGGTTTTGATCTGAATTTCCCTGATGATGAGGGACACTGAGCATCGTTTCCAGAGAACTCTCTTTTAACACAGACATGAATAAATGTATATTGTTCTGTGATTTCTCTGTAACAGCATAAATTCTTTAAATCGTTTCAATTGCTCATGATTTTCTCCAAGAAATTTCTATAGAATACTGCTATCAACTTCAAAATTTCTTTTTCAAGATTATTACAGATAAGTCACCGCATTCGTTTTAAAATTTTAAGATTTCAAAAAGTAGAAACTCACAGTCATTTTTTTAAATTATGAAAATCAAATTTTACAACATAACAGAAATACCACATCAGCCAAAATAAATAGTTAACTTACCTTCCTCATTTTAAGAAGAAATGGAAACTTAAATGAATGTTAATTAAAAAAATTTTTTTTTACAGAGAAAGAGCATGAGTAGGGAAAGGGCTGAGATAGAGGGAGAGAGAAAAGAGAATCCCAAGTAGGCCCCATGATGCCAGTGTAGATCCCAACACAGGGTTCAAACTCACAACATGTGACATCATGACCTGACAGAAATCAAGAGCTGGATGCTCAAATGACTGAGCCACCCAGATGCCCCCTCTTTTTTTTGAGAGAGAGACAGCATGTGCAAGTGGAGCAGAGGGTGTGAGAAGGATAATCCCAAGCAGCTCTACACTCAGCACGGAGCCTGACTTCGGGGTCAACAAATAGCCTTATAAGTAATCACTTAAAAAAACTAAATATTATATTGTTTAAAGAGTTTCTTCTAATATTTCTACTAAGGTTAACACCTTCCTACCTTAATTTACCACATTAACTATTACTTTTTTTCCTTCATTTTCACTACTAATTACCAAAGACCACAGCTGTTCATTCATTACAGACAAGTACATACCAGGTCGGGAGTTCAATACCACTCTTTGTATAATCATCACCCTGCTGCACAGCGGTCTCACAAGATTTCTGTATGAAGCAACTCCTATAAACAAAAAATTTTAAATCAGAAGTTTTTAAAAATCCAACAATTTAAAAAAGGAAGCATATTTATGATTCTGAACAAGGAAAGGAAAAACCATCTTTGGGATCCAGAAAAGATATATAGTCTCCTGCCAGAGCTGGCCTCGTAAAACAAATACGTAAAGAAAGACTAAATCTAATTTCAATTTTTGACTAATAGGAACAAGTTCAAAAGACTGAGGAAGACAAAATGTTTGTGGCTTCATAATTCAAGCACATTCATCTTTGTACCATCATGATTAAGCCTCCTACTGTGGCTTCATTAAAAGAAAACATGCTATATTCCTCCAGAGCTAGAAATTAAATCTAGTAGCAGAATAAAAACACTAGCTGCTTGAGATATAACCAAATTTTCAACAATTCTTTTATTCATTGGTCAAAATGGAAATTACTTTAATAGTTTTGTTTATATAAAAGTAAAACATCAGTGGTAGCTGCTCTTCTTCAGTCAGAAGAGCATGCAACTCTTGATCTTGGGGTTGTGAGTTTGAGTTCCACATTGGGTGGGGGATTTAAAAAAAAAAAAAGAAAACTTAAAAAAGAAAGAAAAATATTAAAAGCATTTTTAAATCCTCACCTTATAGGAAATTGTGAAATACAGAATGGCCAAATAAGTAAGTAAAGGATCAGTTTATTCTGGGTTTACAATCTGAGCTAATGAAAGAAGCAAAATGAAGTTCCAGTGCTGGTACTATCTGACTTAGGGAGAAAAGCCCAAGCACTACTGTGAGTACAATGAAAAAAAAAAGTTATTTAAAAATATATATATGTATACATCCACTTAATATTTAATGTATATATTCTTTTTTTAAAGATTTTAAGTAATCTCCTCACTCACTGTTGGGCTGGAACTTACAACCCTGAGATCAAGAGTCTCATGCTCTACTGACTGAGCCAGCCTGACACCCCAAATACATATATAGTCTTTTAACCTCCTAACAGTCTTATTAAGTATTATTATTATCATCCCCATTTTACAAGTGAGGAAACTGAGATTTAAAGGGTTTAAGCACTTTCCTAAAATGGTGGAGTTAAAATTCAAACCCAAGCTGTCTGACATTCCAGAACCAATCTCTTAACTACTACCTAAAAATTTCCATCCTGCCCTCTCTCTCTGCCCCCTCCTGCTCATGTTCATGCTAGCTCTCTCTCTCTAAAATAAACATTAAAAAGTTTTTTTAAAAGTTTAAAAAAAAAAAAAAGGGCACCTGGGTGGCTCAGCCAGTTAAGTGTCTGACTTTGGCTCAGGTCATGATGTCACAGTTCGTGGGTTCAAGCCCTGTGTCAAGCTCTGTGCTGACAGCTAGCTCAGAGCCTGGAGCCTGTTTCAAAAGATTCTGTGTCTCCTTCTCTCTCTGACCCTCTCCTGCTCACACTGTCTCTCTCTCTCAGAAATAAATAAAACATTAAAATTTTTTTTTAAATTTCCATCCTGTATGCTTCAGTTGTTTGATTTTTAAGATACTAAGCAAACATTATATTTTTAAAAATTAATATACTTATTTACCACTTCTGTCTTCTCTCATTAGATATTTAGTTTTATCATCTTTAGTAAGTAACACTGAGAAACCCAAAGGAAAACAATTATATCAACCACTTATTTACTTACTTATTTATTTATTTATTTAGGAATTTAAGGGTTTTTTTGTAGTTGAACTGGGTCTTTATTTTTTTATTATTAGAGTTTATTGTCAAGTTGATTTTCATATAATACCCAGTGCTTATCTCAACAAGTGCCCTCCTCAATGCCCGTCATCCATTTTCCCCTCTCCTCCACCCCCGCATCAACCCTGTTTCTCAATATTTAAGAGTCTCTTATGGTTTGCCTCCCTCCCTCTCCTTAACTATTTTTTTTCCCTTCCCCTCTCCTATGGTCCTCTGTTAAGTTTCTCCTGTTCCACATTAGTGAAAACATATGGTATCTGTCTTTCTCTGCCTGACTTATTTCACTTAGCATAATACCCTCAAGTTCCATCCACATTGCTACAAATGGCCAGATTTCATTCTCTCTCATTGCCATGTAGTACTCCACTGTATAGATAAACCGCATCTCCTTGCTCCATTCATCAGTTGATGGACATTTAGGTTCTTTCCATGATTTGGCTATTGCTGACAGTGCCGCTATGAACACTGGGGTACATGTGCCCCTGTGCATCAGCACTCCTGTATCCCTTGGGTAATTCCCAGCAGTGCTACTGCTGGGTGACAGGGGAGTTCTATTGTTAATTTTTTTTTTCTATTGTTAACTTTTTGAGGAACCTCCACACTGTTTTCCAGAGCAGCTGTACCAGTTCACATTCCCACCAACAGTGTAAGAGGGTGCCTGTTTCTCCACATTCTCACCAGCATCTATAGTCCTCTGATTTGTTCATTTTAGCCACTCTGACCAGTGTGAGGTGGTATCTCAGTATGGTTTTGATTTGTATTTCCCTGATGATGAGTGACACTGAGCATCATTTCATGTGTCTGTTGGCCATCTGGATGTCCTTTTTGGAGAAGTGTCTGATCACGTCTTCCGCCCATTTCTTCACTGGATTATTTGTTTTTCACGTGTGGAATTTTCAACCACTTATTTTTTATAACAGTTGCAACAGATTTAGCTCTTAGTATGACTTCTAATTTTATATTTTGTATTGTAAAGATTTCATACACCAGCACACTTAGACATTTGACAACCATCTGTAAAATCCACTTGGTATTCAATAATCCCTTGCTTTGCATCACTGGGTAATTTAATTTACACATGACTCTACTCCTCATCTAGTTTCTAAATTTAGAGGATCCTTGAATTCTTCATTTTTCCTCTGTATCCTATAGATCTGATATTTATATATAACCCCCCAAAAATGTTAAATAATCATCACAGGGTTTTTCCCAAATCTTGCTTGCCACAGTATTTATATGGAGATAATTTATACAGAACTTTCAGACAGATTCCATTACTAATTCTTTAAAACAAAAGAAAATTATATAGGTAAGTATATTACTATTCTCATTTTACAGAGGAAGCTGAGGTACAGTTTGTACCTAAGATCATAGAGCAGGTAAGCAGAAGAGTTGGGACTGAACTATGAATCTTCTCATCCCAGACCTCACATGCTTCACTCTTTCCACTATTGCCCCACAATCTCCCCCTAAACAGGGTTTTTACATATACAGCCATACAATGATGTCCAACCCTCCTGGAGGTACTCTTTTCTAGAGGAAGGAAATTCTGCTCCTAATTAAGAACTAAAGAATGTCAGCAACATTCAGTAAAATAGAATGAAGAATATTGCTTCTTAACTTTTTATAATGTATGGATTTATAACCTCACTGGTTGTGACATTAACAGTTAATTGCCCTCAGTATCCATTCTCTCTTTTTTTTTTTATGTTTTTATTTGTTATTGAGACAGAGAGAAACAGAGCATGAGTGGGGGAGGGACATAGAGAAAGGGAGACAGAGAATCCGAAACAGGCTCCAGGCTCTGAGCTGTCAGCACAGAGCCCGATGCGGGGCTTGAACCCACGAACCACGAGATCATGACCTGAGCTGAAGTTGGATGCTTAACCAATTGAGCCACCCAGGCGACCCTCCATTCTCTCTTTCTGGGCACAATGTTTGCCCAGCTAAAAGACTGCATTTCCCTATTTCTCCTTAAAACAAATCCCAGACACTATCCTACTACATCCCAAAATCCCAGTTATCCATCTCTAATAACAGATTATTTTAAATACAAACACTATAGCATTAACCTGACAGAACTGACAATATAGGTAATTCCTTAATATTATCTAATACCTAGTACATATTCAAATTCCCTGATTGTCTCAAAAATGTCTTTTTCCAGTTGGTTCACTGGAATCAGGATTCAAGGTCCACACGTTAGATCCACATACTCCCCTCCTTTTTTACTTCATGCCATTGATTGTTGAAGAAACATTTGTTGCTAAATTCCTTTGTCTATGGAATGTCCTATGATTGGTTCCTCATGGTATCATTCACCTCATTCTTCTATCTCCCCCTCCCCCCCCACCCCCCTATACTTGACTGGTAGTTAGATCTAGAGATTTGATTAGACACAGGTTCAATTTTTTTAGACAAGACTCTTTAAAGGTGTTGCTGTGTGCATCCTATCTCCTCACATCAAGAAGTCCAAAATGTCTTGTAGGGCTAAACATATTTTCAAACGGAAATTTGCTACTGAATCACCTTGTGTATAAATTATGGAAGATTAAAAAGCAAAATTTTCCAAATTGATGCTGGGTCAAAAGATAACTGCCCTGAAGAGGTTATTAACAGCATCATAATTCTCAATCAAAGGAGTCTTCCCAAGCGAAGTTTCATATTTTGCCCTCTTCACTGATCACTTTCAATGTGTGTTTTCTTTAAAGTATTCACACTTTAGATTTGCTCAGATACTGTTTATCAGCATGAAAAGCACACTATTAAATTTCCCTCCTTCTGTATTAATTTAGAAAGTTTTCAACTGTCAAGCTGTAGAATTAACTAAGGTTAAGATAATTGCACACTATCCCTTGACAGCAGAACAAACAACACATTTAAAGGATAAAGGATTGATTAGTTACAAAATTTAAATCCTAAAATATGACACACCAAGTTCTAGATCTCAGAAGACAGGCGGTGGTGGTGGTAAGTGCATCCCCAGTGGAGGAGGGGGGAGTACACCCAACTTTCTTGACTGCTGCTAAGCATAGCATATTTGGTTGTTATGATATTAAAGGGGTTCCCAATTAGTGATAAGTAATATCCCAAAATAACACCAAATCAATGGCCAACTGAAAAATTCACTCCGGTGCTGCTCATAAAGACTGTCATCTGAGAATCTTGTAGCCTAGTATTAATAAAAGGGCACTAAACTAGAGCAGAGTACACGCCCTGGTTCTAATCACGTGGCATCTTAGCCAAGGCCCTTCTCTCAAGCCAGTTCTCTGAATGTTACCAAGTGCCAGGAACGGGGCTAAAGTTTTTATAATCGTTGTCTCAATTAACCTTTCCACCCAACAACCCTATGAGGATCGTCTGTCTCCATTTTCTAGACGAGAAAAGGGAGGAACAGACAGATTGAAGAACTTGCCCAAACGACGACACCGGAACCCGCACTCAAACACAACACAGAACCATTTCCATAACATGAGCTTCCTAATATGTTAAAAAAACAAAAACAAAAACATTCTTCCCTAACCTGATCTTCTTCAATTTTTCTGCCCAAATGGCTCTGTAGACCACAGCCTTGTTATAAAAGGGGGGAATCTCTGGGATTTCCTCCACTCTTTCCGGCCTGTCGCTCCTTTTCAACTTTGACTCTTCTGGTTTCCTCCTTCCTCTGCCAAGTCTAACAGGTTGGGGGATCCTTGCCTGGCTCTTCCCCTTTCCCTCTAACCTCACCTTCCTCTCTGAATTCCACTACCAACCACTCACATGGACATTACTAAAAATCTGCATCAACAGCCCAAATTTCAAACCGGCTTTTCAGATTCTAAGTGCCAAAGGGACAGGGATTTGTGTGTTTGTTCAATGATTTATGTTCACCCTCTGGCACATGGCAGGTGCTCAATAAATATGCGTTAAATGAACCTCCCAGATGCGCCTTAAACCCAATTACTTGTAAACTTAAGGTTGCTTACTCCCAACAACATTAAAAAAAAAAAAAAAAAAACCTGCCCCTGTTTCTTTCTAGGGCATTCCCTAGCCTAGTTGTGGTAGAGTCCTCTCCCTAAAGGAAGAAAAAAAAAAACCTCAAGATTTTTGGCTATGCGGGTAGCTGACAACATCCCTCATGACCTTGTAACAGGAGACCACTTAATCAGACGGCATGTTTGTATCTGTTACCATATATGGGAGATTAAAAAAAAGTAGAAAATAGATTTTAAAAAACTACACTGTATGGTATTCGGGGCTCAGTTCTCCGGGTACGAACCCAAGTGAGCGGTGTGGGCAGGAATAAAGTTGCTTCCGGTTAAGAAAAGCCTGGTGTCACGACTCTCTATGTGAGAACCCAGCTAGGGACGTAGGCAATAATGCCAGCCTGGCAGCAGCTCCGGAAGGAACAGCAGAGGTCACTCCGGTTCCCAGATCCTCCTTCACCCGGAAGCCCCAACCCAGCTTCAGGCTTCGCTGACCCAGCAGCCCCGGCGCGAGGCCCCTTCTCGCGTCACTCACCAGCTCGCAGCTCGAGAGGAAATCTCCCGGCATGGAGCTTGCGAAGGGCTGGCAGCGAGACCTCTGCGGACCCACCCCACCACGCAGCCNGCGTTTCTGAGAGAAGTGGGGAAGATGCGGAGTTTTAAACGACCATCACTTGTCTGGGCAAAGTGTATTAGTAAATTAACGAGGATTGGTGCCCTATGGCTGCCGATACTGCCTGGACGAAAAGAGCAAATCATTCAGCCTTGTGCATTGAGTTCACTTCCAGCAGTCCTTGAAGGAATTTAATTCGTTGTATGGACTTCTCCCTGAGCCTCAGATTGGAAAATTGCAGTGAGACAGAGCCCATCAGGTTTACCCCTGGTTTTATAGACAGGGAAACTGAGGCTCGGAAAGCTGATGTGGACCACCCACTTTTCCGCTGGTTAGGGGCAATGCTGTGGTTAAAACCGCCTCTGCCTCTTCAGATGCTGGGCTATGAGCCCTTCTGTTACAAGGGGCTGCCTTTTCTTTCAAAAAAAAAATCCCAGCTTCCTCAAAGATGAATTACTTAATGTTGACAGAGGACTTCAACCTCTTCCTTTTTGACCTCAAACTTTCTGATTGATTAAATTCTTTCCTGCCTATCTTTTAACTAAGGCCAAAAAAAAAAAAAAAAATCCTGCTGACAAAGAATCCCAAGCAGTAAAGACTGCCCTAAACCAGCATGACCTTGAGAGACTGACCCCAAGACAGTGATCGATTTGACCTTCACTGCCTACCTGCACGTACCAGCAGCTGGTGGCCAAACCTGATTTGTTTGGGACCCCTAGAGCCAGATGCCCTTGCACTCCTGTCCCCCTGCTACAGTGTGGATTGATTTCTCAATTTCATTAATTATTAATTGCCTTTTGTGTTGAACTAGGTTGAGCAAGGCTTATTCCTAGGACGGCTTGGATCCCCGGGGACTTTAAACCCTAAAGAGACCATGCTGAATTAGACCTGCAAAGGAATTGCTATTTACATTGTATTCATGTCAGTGCTAACAGCTGAGCATAAATCATGGTATTCAGTAGCTGAATGATGACTGGGGTAGTGAGCAAAGGGGTGAGACTCTTCAACAGGTTGGAGCTTCTGATAGATTCATCTCTGAAATTTTTTACTTCTCTGAGAAAGCTTCAGGAAAGGACTATAAGGATTATACTACTTTGCAAACTCTGTCCGGCAGGAGCTTATCTTTTATCAGTCTTGAACAGGTATATCTTCAATAACATTTATTTTTATAACTTGAACCAACTGATGAAAAAGAAAATGCTCTAACAGACTAGAAGTAATAGCATAACGTAAAGGTAGTTTAAAACTTGATCTTAAAAGAAACAATCTTTTGAAGTAAAAAAGAGACTCTACAGTATTAAATTGGGTTTTACTGTCTTGATTCTAGGGCCTGTGAATTCTTTGCAATAAGTGTGATTTATCTCGCCAGAATGAGTTCCCATTCCCCAAAATTCTTAATTATGACTTCATGAAAGGAGAGAAACTTATCCAGAATCTACCTAGCTAAACACCTCTCAAATTCCTGAACCCCAGAAGCTGTGTGAAATGATAATTGGTGTTATAAGCTAAGTTTTGGGGTAGTTGGTTAGGCAGCAATAGATAACTAATATGCCCATTTAAAGGGAATTAGCGACTCTTAGAGAAATGGCTGATTCCAGGGCTGGGGCAGGGCATGTACCACATGAACCCAGCACATCTTTTTGGTTGAAATGAAGGAAGTGATGAAAAAATGATGAGGCAGGGCAGCTGAGTGGCTCACTTGATTCACCACCTGACTCTTGATTTTAGCTCAGATCATGATCTCACGGTTCATGGGATTGAGCCCTACGTCAGGCTCCATGCTGATACCACAGAGTCTGCTCGGGATTCTCTCTCTCACTCTCTGCCCCTTCCCTGCTTGTGCCTCTCTCTCTCTCTCTCTCTCTCTCTCAAACTTTAACAAAAAAAGAAAAGAAAAAAATGATGAGGCATGTCACAGGGACACAGAAGCCAGCCCGAAGGGGATCCTACTGGCCAAATCTGGGACAACTTGAGCCCCCAAATAATTAAGTACAATAATGATTTATAAACATTGTAGAAATAGAAATTCATGTATCTGTGCCAAAAATAAACAAAGATAGAATGGAGGGCCAACTAAGAAAGGTAAAAAAGAGTACTAGACTTGGAAATTATTATTTTATAGCTTTCATAGTAAAGATTAAATCAGGCAAGAGTTATCAATTATCAATGGATGCTAAATCTAGAAGAACTCAGATTCTACACCCAGTCCAATGATGGGTGGGTATTTCCCACACACCACAAAGCAATGCTCCAACACCAGCTGGTTGTCCTACAATTCAACTCAATTTTGATGCTATCTACCTGGAGACAGCATCAGATCCTACAGGTTAAGGGCTCAATCCTACGAGACTGCTACCCCCCCCCCCCCCACACACTTTGGATACCAATTGAAAGTCCAGGTTGTCACCTGTGATCCTGACCAAATGTCTATAGATTAGAAGTTCCAACATCTGAAGAACAGCCATATGGAAGTGGTACAAAGTATGGGGAAAGGATGTGGAGCTTTCATGCCTTCTCTAAGCTCCAAACTCTCTCTTCATTTCCACATATTTACCAACCCAGAGGCTCTCCAAACCGCCATCCTTTTGGGTTTCTATGGAGGCTTCATTACAAAGGCATAATTGAATAAACCACTGGCTACTGCTTATTAAACTCAATCTCCAACCCCTTTTCCCTCTCTGGACTTAGGGTGGAGGGAGCACTAAAAGTTTGAACCCTCTAATCATTTGATTGGTTGCCCTGGGAACCAGTTCCCATCTTTAGGTTACCTAGGGCTTTCTAAAAGTTACTTCATTTTTTAAAAAGCTTATGTATGTATGTATTCTTAGTAATTTATTCATGCAACATGGGACTAGAACTCACAACCCTGAGATCAAGAGTTTCACACTCCACCAACTGAGCCAGCCAGGAACCCTTAAAATTTACCTCATTAATATAACAGAAGACACCTAGATCACTCTCATCACTTGGGAAGTTCCAAGAGTTTTAGGAACTCTGTGCCAGAAGTAGAAGAAGACCAAATATATATTCCTTATCATAAATCACAAAATAACAGGGATATTGTGTTAAGGAGCAAGATATTTGCATGGTCATAAAGTAGAAAAATCAAACAATAACTTGACCAGGTAATCAAAATTAACATCACCAGTGAAAGACAGATGGGTATTGAATGGTTCTAGATATGATAAGGTATCCTATAGTATCTTTCAAATATATGCTACAAAATACCATATTAGATGTAGAGTATATGTACTTGATATAGAAATGATCTAAGGGTGTCTCAGTGGCTTAGTTGGTTAAGCATCCAACTTCAATTCAGGTCATGATCTCATGGCTGGTAGGTTTGAACCCTACATTGGGCTCTGTGCTGACGGCTCAGAGTGTAGAGCCTGCTTCAGATTCTGTGTCTCCCTCTCTCTCTCTCTGCCCATCCCCTGCTCATGCTCTGTCTCTCCCTGTCTTTGTCTGTCTCTCAAAAATAAATAAACGTTTAAAAATTTTAAAGAAATTATCTAAATCATCTCTTTTAAAGTAATTTCTATGCCCAACATGGGACCTGAACCCACAACCCCGAGATCAAGAGTGGCATGCCCCACCAACTGAGCCAGCCAAGAGCCCCTAAATCATCTTTTAAAGAAAGCATTATCAACACAAAAGTAATCACTTTAAGATTAAAAGTCAGTATATTCAACTATGTTCCATGCTGTCTACGTGTACCCTAATATCTTCTTTGTTAAAGAAGAAAGTAATTTTACTTGAATTTTTTATTATTTTTTAAATGTTATTTATTTATTTTTGAGAGAGAGGGTGTGTGTGCACAAGCAGGGGAGGGACAGAGAGAGCGAAACACAGAATCCAACGCAGGTTCCAGGCTCTGAGCTATCAGCACAGAGCCCAACACAGGGCTGAACCCCACAAGCCATGATATCATGAAACAAGTCAAAGTCAGACACTTAAATGACTGATCCACCCTGGCACCTCTGTTTGAATTTTTCTTAAATTTGATTCTTCTAATAAGTATAAGGGCTTTTATTCCAAGAAAGAATCATCTTGCTTTATGGTATCCATACCTGTCACCATAGGTTGGAAAGAAGCTCCTAGCATAAATTTTTTTATAATATTTCCTTAATGAGCTTCTTGGATGTATAGACGAATGTTTTTCATCAAATTTAAGAAGTTTTCAGCCATTATTTCTTCAAATATTTTTTCTGCCCCCCTCTCTCCTCTCCTTATGGAATTAATATTACAGGTGGGTTAGTATACTAATATCTCACAGGTCTCTGAAGTTCTGTTCATTTTTCTTCCATCTTTTTTTCCTCTCTGTGTTCACACTGGATTATTTCTATTGATCTATCTTCCAGCTCATTCCTGCCACCTCACATCTGCTGCTGAGCCCCCTAGTGAATTTTTCAGTTATTGTACTCTTCAGTTCCAAAATTTCCACTTCGTTTTATTTAAAATTTTTTCTGTATCCTTATTGAGAATCTCTATTTGTTGATACATTGTTGTCATCCTTTCCTTTAATTCTTTAAACATGGTTTTCTTTAGTTCTTTGCATATATTTATACTAGCGGCTTTAAAGTCTTTGCTAAATTCAACCTCTGGGGATATCCAGAGACTATTTCTATTCACTGCTTTTTTTCTCCCCCTGAGTATGACTTACACTTTCCTGTTTCTTTGCAGGTCACATAATTTTCTGTTGAAAACTTTACGTCTTATTTTTATTTTTATTAGTTAAAGGTTTTGTTTTTCAGTAACCTCTACACCCAACATGGGGCTTGAACTTGTAACCCCAAGAGCAAGAATTGCACACTCCACCGACTGAGCCAGCCAGGTACATTTTAGAGAATATATTGTAAAACATAGAGATTCTGAAATTTTCTTCCCTAAAGTTTGTTTCTTCTGTTTTATTTTTCTCTCCTTCCCTCCTTTTCTTCTTACCTTCCTCTCTTTCCCCTCCTTCTTCCCCTCCTTCCTTCTTGTGTTTTGCTAAATTTGTGAAACCAGTCCCCTACCCTACAATCTGTGACCACTCATGTCTTTGCTTACTTTTGTTGTTATTGTTGATATTCTTTTCCTTTGTTTGTTAAATATTCTTGTTGTTTTTTTTTTTAATTTTTTAAATGTTTTATTTATGTCTAGGAGAGAGAGAGACAGTGTGAGCAGGGGAGGGTCAGAGAGAGAGGGAGTCACAGACTCTGAAACAGGCTCCAGGCTCTGAGCTGTCAGTCAGCACAGAGCCCAACGGCGGGCTCGAACCCACGAACCGCGAGATCATGACTTAAGCGAAAGTCGAACGCTTAACTGACTAAGCCACCCAGGCACCCCTCTTGTTTTTATTTTTAAGTCTGGCTCCCTAGAGGTCTCAATCCTGTGTCTCATGGCTGAATGGTTGGACAATGGTTGGTTAATGGTTAAACAGCAAGGTGCTCAAACACTTTAAACCAGTAAGTCTTTCCTTTCCTATTGATACATCTGTGTATGTTTAGGGGAACACGTTGAAACTTCAGGCTGTTTTCAAGTATGCCCCAGGTTTTATTCTCTGCAGGGCCTTTTTGAGTCTTCTATGCACAATCCCAGTGCAATCCCAGGCTCAGGCAGACATGTGTGAATAGCTTGTGCCCTCCCCGGTCTCCACCACGCGTGTATGCACCCTCAGTCAGGAATACTTGCCCTCCTACAACTGTAACGTCAGGCTAGTAGAGCCAAGCTATTAGCCTCCTCCTGCTCACCTGCGTGGTGGGCATGGGCATTGCACACTGCTCCAGATAAAGTGCCTCCCTTCAACTACAGCCGAAAACCCGCCAGTCCTCAGGGCCTGCCCCATCCCGGCAAAACCTCCAGTATTGAGCTGGAGTGGTGGTGGGGAATGGGAGTAGACCCAGGTCCCAGAACACTTCAGATTCCTGCTGTTCTTACCCAAAGTTCAGCAGTTTTTCAAGCATAACTGCTTCTCAGATTGTTGTATGCCTTTGGTCAATTTCCTTTGGTAGCTTATGTTAATTTTGTCCAGCTTTATAGTTGGGTTTTGGGGGAGTGGATTTACCAGTCTTCTCACTTGGCCTTAACTGGAAATCTATTTAGTTTATTTTTATTTTTATTAAAAAAATTTTTTTTAACGTTAATTCATTTCTGAGAGACAGAAACAGAGTGCGAGCAGGGGAGGGGCCAAGAAAGAGGGAGACACAGAATCCAAAGCAGGCTCCAGGCTCCGAGCTATCACTACAGAGCCCAACGCAGGGCTCGAACCCAGGAATAGTGAGATCATGATCTGAAGTTGGACGCTTAACCAACTGAGTCACCCAGGCGCCCCAGTTTATTTTTAAATTCCAAATAATTTTAGAAAAGGACTTGAGACTTTTGTGTGCATCAGAAGAGGCATAGGCAAAAACACCTAGCAACCAACGAAACAAATAAAACTACATTTAAGGAGCCCCAATCTAGCACAACTCCCTCATTATAAAAGAGGAAGAAAAAGAGATAGAAAAGTTATATGACCTACTTGAAATCAAATAACTTGGTTAGTTTTTAAAATAGTCGTAAATTAAGCTACTATTTATTTAAATTTTTTTTAATGTTTTATTTATTTCTGAGAGAGAGAGAGAGACAGCGCAAGCAGGGGAGGGTCAGAGAGAGAGGGAGACACAGAATCTGAAGCAGGCTCCAGGCTCTGAGCTAGCTGTCAGCATAGAGCCTGACACGGGGCTTGAACCCATGAACTGTGAGATCATGACCTGAGCTGAAGTCGGACACTTAACCGACTGAGCCACCTCTGCGCCCCATACCACTTATTTAAATAGTGGTGAATAAAGCTACCCTTCCTGGAACAATTTTTTCCAAATTCTTTAAAATATTGCCATCAGTTGTTCACCTCTATTTTTCTTTTCATTTACTGTTTCTATGGCAATTATGACCTGAACTTTTATAATAATGAATAATGGGGGCACCTGGGTGGCTCAGCAATTGGGCATCCGACTTCGGCTCAGGTCATGACAGTTCAGAGCCTGGAGCTTCCTTTAGATTCTGTGTGTCTCTCTCGCTCTCTTTCTGGCCCTCCCCTGCTCACAATCTGTCTCTCTCAGTCTCAAAAATAAATAAACTTAAAAAAAAAAAAAGAATTCTATAATAATGAATTATGGATCAAAATTGTGCCAGGTTCCCATTCATGTTAGCAACCAAGGACTTGTTTTTAAGCCACAATTTTTAACAAAAACAATGCCAGATCTAAAATCTCAAAGACATGATGGGCAGAAAAAGCATGCCACAGAAGGAAACAACAGTAGGATTCCAATTATATAAAGTTTAAAATCGTGCAAAACAATACTGTATGTTGTTTACAAATACAACTTGTGTTGCAAAAGCATAAACACACCCAAGGGAATGATAAACTTCCAATCCATACTGAGAATGGTTAGTTACTTCTAGAGAGAGAGAAATAACATCAGGGAGAAGGGGACAAATACAATTGCATTTCTTAAACTGATAGTGAGTATATGGATGTTTGCTGTAGCATTCTACAGACTTTGTGTATTTATAAAAGATTCCATGAAAACAAACCAAAACAAACAAACAAACCCTTAAATACCAGGCATATTGTTTTAAGGAAGACGTAAAAGTTACATTTCAAAGAAAAAGATCAGGTTGGCTTTTGGAGCATACAAACACCTAAATAGAAATGCGATTTTAATTCCACTCAGTGGTTTTATCTGAGGAGATGGGAGACCTTACTTTTGTGTGGTTAATCTTCAAAAACCCTTTATGTTTCTTAACCTTTTTAGAGAAACACTAAACCTTCGCACAGTGAAGACTTATGCTGGAGCACAAGTTGGGGGGTCTTTTAGTGTCAGGAAAAATTGTGAAAGACTTTGAAGTGGGTGAAAAAGATTACTAGGTGACCAGTCTAACAGATCATCTTCACTTTTCATTGTCTTTGAGCTATTTTACAACTCTGTGAGTTGCAAAAAAAGAAAAAAAACAAAAACAAAAAACTGATGGCAGTGCAGAAGATTCTTGCCCATTAAAATGCAAATGCAAAGTGTTCCAGAATACACTTGATCCCTTTCCCCCTCACCCAAGAAGCTAGTGTTGCGTCTATTAAGCAAATTAACTTCAGCATTGCTGATTGTCTATATATGTGTCTGCTGTTTGGATTATCTTTTGAATCAGTTGTAATGTCTTACTGGTTCTCTCATTAATTAATGTGTTAAATAAAATCTTGGACATGTGTTAATTTTATATTTGTATGAGTCATGATTTTACTTTTTAAAAATAATTATCCTTTAACGGGAGGGAAGAGAATTCTTGCACCTCATTTCTGCCAAACCACATATATTGTACAATACATGAGTCAGCTCCNTTTCTCCTGCGCCCTTCTTTTTTCTCCTTCAAGTTAGGGACTTTTAAAAAAAATCTGTTTTTAAACCTTGATGCCTTGCTCCCTTGGCAATTGTAAATATAAAAACTTTCCTTTCTTTTTTTTAAATTTTTATGTCTTTATTTTATTTTTTGAGAGAGAGAGACAGAATGTGAGTGGTGGAGAGGCAGAGAGCGAGAGAGAGAGAGAGAGAGAGA
>NW_027551569.1:7656605-7657857 GCF_008692635.1 Crocuta crocuta
AAAAAAAAAAAAGAATTCTATAATAATGAATTATGGATCAAAATTGTGCCAGGTTCCCATTCATGTTAGCAACCAAGGACTTGTTTTTAAGCCACAATTTTTAACAAAAACAATGCCAGATCTAAAATCTCAAAGACATGATGGGCAGAAAAAGCATGCCACAGAAGGAAACAACAGTAGGATTCCAATTATATAAAGTTTAAAATCGTGCAAAACAATACTGTATGTTGTTTACAAATACAACTTGTGTTGCAAAAGCATAAACACACCCAAGGGAATGATAAACTTCCAATCCATACTGAGAATGGTTAGTTACTTCTAGAGAGAGAGAAATAACATCAGGGAGAAGGGGACAAATACAATTGCATTTCTTAAACTGATAGTGAGTATATGGATGTTTGCTGTAGCATTCTACAGACTTTGTGTATTTATAAAAGATTCCATGAAAACAAACCAAAACAAACAAACAAACCCTTAAATACCAGGCATATTGTTTTAAGGAAGACGTAAAAGTTACATTTCAAAGAAAAAGATCAGGTTGGCTTTTGGAGCATACAAACACCTAAATAGAAATGCGATTTTAATTCCACTCAGTGGTTTTATCTGAGGAGATGGGAGACCTTACTTTTGTGTGGTTAATCTTCAAAAACCCTTTATGTTTCTTAACCTTTTTAGAGAAACACTAAACCTTCGCACAGTGAAGACTTATGCTGGAGCACAAGTTGGGGGGTCTTTTAGTGTCAGGAAAAATTGTGAAAGACTTTGAAGTGGGTGAAAAAGATTACTAGGTGACCAGTCTAACAGATCATCTTCACTTTTCATTGTCTTTGAGCTATTTTACAACTCTGTGAGTTGCAAAAAAAGAAAAAAAACAAAAACAAAAAACTGATGGCAGTGCAGAAGATTCTTGCCCATTAAAATGCAAATGCAAAGTGTTCCAGAATACACTTGATCCCTTTCCCCCTCACCCAAGAAGCTAGTGTTGCGTCTATTAAGCAAATTAACTTCAGCATTGCTGATTGTCTATATATGTGTCTGCTGTTTGGATTATCTTTTGAATCAGTTGTAATGTCTTACTGGTTCTCTCATTAATTAATGTGTTAAATAAAATCTTGGACATGTGTTAATTTTATATTTGTATGAGTCATGATTTTACTTTTTCAAAATAATTATACTTTAACGGGAGGGAAGAGAATTCTTGCACCTCATTTCTGCCAAACCACATATATTGTACAATACATGAGTCAGCTCC
>NW_027551569.1:7657892-7668076 GCF_008692635.1 Crocuta crocuta
CGGTTTCCTTTGTCCTATTATTTTTCTCCTGCGCCCTTCTTTTTTCTCCTTCAAGTTAGGGACTTTTAAAAAAAATCTGTTTTTAAACCTTGATGCCTTGCTCCCTTGGCAATTGTAAATATAAAAACTTTCCTTTCTTTTTTTTAAATTTTTATGTCTTTATTTTATTTTTTGAGAGAGAGAGACAGAATGTGAGTGGTGGAGAGGCAGAGAGCGAGAGAGAGAGAGAGAGAGAGAGAGAGAGAGACAGAATCTGAAGCAGGCTCCAGGCTGTGAGCTGTCAGCACAGAGTCTGAAGTGGGGCTCGAACCCATAGACTGTGAGATCATGACCTGAGCCGAAGTCAGATGCTTAACTAACTGAGCCACCCAGGCACCCCACAAATTTCCTTTCTAAGCTGGTAATATACAAGGTTTTCTCTGTGATTAAAGCCATATTTACATCTACTATACTATATACAAAATTGAAGTAGTAAGTTTAAATCAGACTTATTTCCCAGCTTCATTCTCACTAACCTCCCTCTTCCCAAACTTCACATCTACCTTTAGCTTTGTAAACACACTTTATATGCTTGTTAAATTAATAAACAAGTGAATGGATGCCTACTGTGTGCCTAACACCACCTAGGTGCTAAGTGGCATATCAAATGCAAGTGCCAAGTCCCTGACCCAGGGAAATGGGAGGGAAGACAGGGAAATAGCAGTATATGTGGTATATGGTAAGTACCAAATGGAATGAGAGTGGCAATAAATGATTCATTCATTCATCCATCCATTTAGCAAATAATTATTTCTGACCCATTATATGCAGGTGCTGTGGTATGCAATGGTGAAAAAGACCGGCATAGACTCCTCCTTCACCAAGCATAATCTAGAAGGGACTAGAGCAAATAATCAGGCAGTTCCAAGACTACATTGCCAGGGCTACAACAGGGAAGTGCGGGATGTTGTGGCGGCACACAGGAGGAAAACTAATCCCTGACTCGGGGGTGTCTGGAAAGCTATCTAAACTGAAATTGGGAAGATCTTAGGCCAAATTAGGCCAGGAGTGGGCTGGGAGCAGAAAGGGGTGTAGATGGGAATCAATTCAAACTATGGGAATATTACATATTCAAATCTGGAGGTAAGAAAAAGCAAAGCAAGTTCAGGGAACGTAAAGAAGTTTAGTATGGCTAAGGTAAGTGGTTTGAGGGGAGAGCATGGAAAAGGATGAGGGAAGAGAAGCAGAAAGGTACCTTCAGATTACATGGAGCCTTGTTAGCAGTGTTAAAGAATTTCTATTTAATCCTAAGAACAATGGGAGAACTATTAAAAATTTGTTGTTTTGTCTTAAAGATTTGGACCTGATTGTATTTACATTTTATTTTATTTAAATGTTTATTAATTTTTGTGAGAGAGAGAGGGAAAGCAAAAGCAGAGGGGAGGGGGCAAAGGTAGAGGATCCAAAATAGGCCCTGTGCTACCAGCAGAGAGCCTGGTGGGGGCCAGGCAAACCAACAGAAGTACCCCTGTATTTACATTTTAAAGAGGTCAGCCAGCTGGAATTAGGAGAATGGATTTAATTTTTCGTGTGTGTGTGTGTGTGTGTGTGTGTGTGTGTGTGTGTTTACTTGTTTTTGAGAGAGAGACAAAGTGGGAGTCGGGGAAGGGCAGAGGGAAGAAGACACAGAATCTGAAGCAGGCTCCAAGCTCCAAGTTGTCAGTACAGAGCCCAATGTGAGGCTCAAACCCACAAACCTTTGAGGTCAGGATCTGAGCAGAAGATGTACGCTTAACCTTAGCCGACTGAGCCACCCAGGCGCCCCAGGAGAATGAATTTTAAGTGTGTGGGTGGGGGGGGACTACAGGCAGAAAGTCTAATCAAAAGACAATGGTCACCTAAATAAAGGTAATGGTGCTGGAAATGGAGAGAAAAGCACAGACTATGGGGCATTTAAGAGTTAGGATCAACAGGACTTGATGAAAGATTGAAGTGGAGATAGCAAACAGGTAGAGATATACGGGTCTATATGGGGTTCAAGACAGACAACTGAACTAGAGACAGAGTGGAGAGTCAGGATTCTTGGAATGAGATAAGATTGCTCAGAAAGAGTAATAGAAATAGAGGAAGAAAGCCATGGCTGAGCCCTGAAGAGGACTTCAAGAGTCTGAAAAGAAGCAGAGAGGTAGAAAGAAAACCAAGATAACAGAATGCCATGAAGGTCAAGGGAAGAGAGGGCTTCTAAAACAAGGACAGGTTTAATAGTGTGTAAGTCTGCAGAAAGGCTGCATACATGAGAACTGAGCTGTAACTTTCAGATCTGAAGTGTAGCAGAATATGCTACCCCCAAATATGACTGTGGGAGTTCAGTTCATGCTACTCCAAAATATGTGCCTTTCATTTATTGGTTATTCTGAGCTGTAGGCACTTGAAAAACAGCAAATGCAGAGAGGGGCTTTTTCTGAACTCCCCTACTTGCCTAAAGACAGATCCTCTAAAAGGAATTCACTTGTCATAGCTCCCCTCCCCTGGAGTTTCATCAACCAGGGAAGATTGATGTTTACCATAGGAGAGGAGACTAGAAGTTGATACCACACCCAGACAAACTTTGTCATAAACTGTCATATCTCTCATCTCTTCTTCTAAAGGCCCACTCATCTTCCTTAGAGGCCCACAACCCTCCTCTCCTTTCCCTATTAAGATAGTATTTGATCCTGAATTCTAAACTACCTTGGAGAGTTACTAATTTTTCCTAAGTATCTCCCTTGTGTACATGAGGTATACACGATAATACACCTGTTTGTTTTTTCTCTTGTTAATCTTCTCATTATAGACATCTCAGCTAAGAACCAGGAGAATAGAGGGAAAATTAATTTTCCTCCCTACAGATCATTTAGCCACAGGGACCTCACTGGTGATTGTGGTGAGAGCATTTCAATGGCATGGTGAATGATGATTGCAATCATGGAGCAAAATAGTGGTACTATTTTTTGACACTTGTTTTGCTATTCCCAGAAATATGTGTTTGTTTCCTCTCTAGCCTGTGTAAGTATATTGTTGCCCCATTTAACAATTATTTACCTGTCTTTCTTACTACTAGACTTGAGCTTTTTGAACCTGGGAATGGTATCTTATTCAATTTTCAAATGCCAGTAGCTAGCAGTCTTTGACATATATAAAGGATGCAATACATATTTATGATTTAATAAAAAGTCTAGGTGTTCTCTTCTAAATTCAGGTTGTCTGCAGTCTCTCAGTCAAAGCTCTGTGGTCAAAGTCTGAAGCTTTAGGTAAGCAATTGAGGATAGAAGCTGAAACCAGGAATCCAGTACTCGTACCCTGCTTGAAACTTCTTTATCTCTGAGTCAAGTCACAGAGACTCTGGTCTTAATTTTCTGGCCCAGGAAGTGACTACCTTCATATTTGCTACCAGAGGTTTTGAGAACCTTAATTAACATTTAGGAAAGAATTTGTACTCTTTATAACATGAGACCAATATAATTGAAAGACTATATACCATTATCATGGCCCATTTCATTTTATCTGGATGGTTTTTTTGGCTGGATTGGTTTTACATTTCAACATGAATTAGTATGCAGTGCTACTGTTAAATTGAGTGTTGAATTTCACTCCCCAGAGAGTTTTCTCCTTCAGTAATGGAAAAATGAAGCCTACATTACTGCAGTAATAACACCCTCGCTGTGATCTTGTCATTTCACAAGAATCTTAAAACAGGAGCTCAGTTGAATTATTGCTTAGAGGAGAGACCTTCAGAGAAAAGGCCTGTGCTGTACGAATAAGCTTAACTGCTATTGTCTGCATATTCTTTTTCCCTTTTCTATTTCCACATTCGATTTGTAAGAAGCCAGGACAAGATGAAGCCCAGCATCAGAGAGCCCCAAACACTTCTTCTTCTTCTTTTTTTTAATGTTTTATTTATTTCTGAGAGAGAGAGACAGCGTGAGCAGGGGAGGGCCCGAGAGAGAGGGAGACACAGAATCCGAAATAGGCTCCAGGCTCTGAGCTAGCTGTCAGCACAGAGCCCGATGCGGGGCTCGAACCCACGAACCCTGAGATTTGAAGACCTGAGCCAAAGTTGGACACTCAACTGACTGAGCTACACAGGTGTCCCCCAAACACTTCTTTTAAACAGCTCTCATTTCTCCCTCACCTGCTCCACAAATCCTATGAGGCTCCTCTCATGGACCTTCTGATACTCCAGAGATGACTTCCTACTACCTGACCCCAGCTGTTCCTCCTAGCTTGCTGGCCACTGAAGAAATAGTGGGCAAGAGCTAGTAGCTGCTGATCCACACATCAGCACGCATTCTTCTCAGAACCAGACTCAGTGGTGCTGCCATGAATACTCTGCTTGGGTATTAGTCATGGCAAGAGATGGTTTTCCAAAGGATGTAAAGATGTAGAGATTATATAGAAGTAAAAATAGTTGAAGGTTGTATTTAAGTCATCACACAAGGTCTTTCTTTTTAGAAAGGTGAGCATAATTAGTCAAGAGGGAAAAGTAACCAGAGCCCATAGATGCTTACTAGTTGCCCATGTGAACAGCATGGCACACAAGCAACAAACTCAAATTTTTAATCAGTAGTCGATTCACAACGATAGCCATCTCCTATTTTTTCCGATATCACTAATAAACGTACCTCCTTTAATTGATTTCAGCATTTCATCAGCCTGAACACAAAATCATTAAACCAGCATTACAAGAATATCTTCTGACAGCACAATGCCACTGAGTAGATGTGCTGGGGTGTGTGTGGAGTGGAGAACATACCTAGGGAAGGGTAAGGGGGAGGGGTGTGTATAAAAAATCAGAAGTGAAAATAGCATGAAAAAAGTGTCAAGTGCAACTAATCTAAAACACAATGTGCAACCAAATCCTTGGCAACAGTATGAAATTATTCTTAGGGAGAACATTCAATGAAGCCACTATTTTTGGACTTCAGTTGGAAAAGGATTGCTAAGCAGCAGAGTACTGAACATTATTCTGAGAAACAGCTAAATGACAGATACATAGCAAAAGTGGGTAGATGAATATGTAAACAAAGATGTAGCATTTTTGTGTATTAAAAGTTATAGTATTCTGAGCAAATTATCAAGAATTTTAGGGGTGCCTGGGTGGCTCAGTTCATTGAGCAATTGATTCTTCATTTCAGCTCAGGTCATGATCCCAAGGTCATGGGATCAAGCCCTGCATTGGGCTCTGCACTGAACAGGAGGCCTGCTTGGATTCTCTGTCTCTCTCTGTCTCTCTGTCTCTCTGTCTCTCTCTTTCCACCCCTCCCCATTGCACATGCTCTCTCTCTCTCTCCCTCTCTCTCTGTGTGTGTGTATGTGTGTGTGTGTGTGTGTGTCTCTCTCTCTAAATAAATAAACATAAAAAAAAAAAAAGAATCTCAGGGGTGCCTGAGTGGTTCAGTTGGTTAAACATCTGGCTCCTGACTATGGCTCAGGTCATAATCTCGGTTTGTGGGTTGGAGCCCCACATTGGGCTCTGCACTGGCAGTATGGAGCCTGCTTGGGATTCTCTATCTCTTCCTTTGTCTCTGCCACACCTCCGCTGTGTGCTCTCTCTCTCTCTTTCTCTCTCTTTCAAAATAAATTAATTAATTTTAAAAAAAAAGAAGTGGAAGAAAGAGAAAAGAAAAAGATTCAAGAGTTTTACAGTGGAATGTCTTCAAGAAAGTTGAAGGGGGGGCGCCTGGGTGGCTCAGTCGGTTAAGCATCTGACTTTGGCTCAGGTCATGATCTCACAGTTCATGAGTTTGAGCCCCACGTCGGGCTCTGTGCTGACAGCTCAGAGCCTAGAGCCTGCTTCAGATTCTGTATCTCCCTCTCTCTCTGACCCTCTCCTGCTCTCGCTCTCTCTCTCTCTCTCTCAAAAATAAATAAAAGTTAAAAAGAAAAAAAAAGAAAGTTGAAGGGAACAGATCCCCTGCACTCTTGGCTTCCTGGTAAGGTCCCAGAGATGTGATAAAACTCCAGAAAAGAAAAGCACTGGGGCCATCAGCCTGGCAAACAAATCCCATGTCCCAAGTGGGGCATGGAAACAAAGGTGTCACTGGACCTGAAGGTGCTCTTAGGAAAGATGCAATGTCTGTCTCATGAATGACCCAATGACAGAAAGGCACCTCCTACTTAGAATTGGGTAGGATTGTGAAATCTTCACCAGATCCCAAAGGGGAAACACCAGGAATGACTGAAGTAAATATTCTGCCTGTCTGTTAGAATGGGGCTCAGAGGCAGAACCTCAATTGACGTGGAAAACAAAGAAAATGCTGTTCTGCAAGTCAGACTTTGTAGTCTGAGAATCGTATTCTCTGCACATTCATTGGGAGAATTGTGAAGGGTTTTTGCCATGTTGCTGGAGCTACATTTTCCAGAATTCCCTCCCTGGTATTGTACATATTGGGCTTGGCCACAAGAGAAAGATCGAGTGAGGTTTGGAAGGCAGAAGTGAAGCGGCAGCCATGAGGCTCTGGAGGACATTTAGGGCTCTGGGTGCTGCCATCGTTGACCTCCTGGGTCACCTAGCTGGTGGGGAGCTGTAGCTGGGCCCACAATTCCTCCTGCTCCGCTGGTGCTCCCGAGGATGCTTCCCAAATAAATAACTTGTACTCAAATCATCTCTGGTTGGTTTCTGAGAAAACCCAACCTGAAAAGAGACCTCATTGGAAGGAAGAATGGACTGAACGTGATAAGGTCCATTGTAAAGATGTGTCCCAAGTTTTCGAAAACCACACCTACAAGGCTATAGGGGAGATACTCCCAATGTCTAATCACTGCTTCAGCATGAGCTCCCACCAGAGCAGCAGTCAATATTGCCTATGGGGGGGTTCAGGGGCTCCCCGTGGTTTTCAATAATTTTACATCCTGTACAGCTGCACCAGTAGAATACGTGTTGTTTGTGCATAGGATGCTGCTGGTGCAGATAAAGAGAAGCACGTAAGTGTGACCCAGATATATTTGAGCCCCCATTTCCTTCCTTAAGACCTACCTTAGCACTGCATCCTGGTCAAAAGAAACACAAGTCTGACTCCAGACAGCCTTGAAAGTAACAAAGCCTTTAGTAAATATCTCCAGCCTTAAAGCAATTGCTTAAATCTTCAGTTTTCCAAAGGCTCCAGGCTGCAGTGGTCTCTCCGCCACTGTTCTCCACCAGCCCACCAGCTGTGTCACACAAACCAACATTGTCCTCAAGGGGTTGGGATGAGTGAAGGGGTAGGGCTGGGAGTGGGGAAGGCAGACTGACTATACTTCAAAAATTTTTGTCTGGGTCACATGTGAAAATGAACTGTTTAAATTGACTATAATTCAGGATCCACCACACCCTCCTCACCAGAGAGTCAGGCTTCCTCTCATCAAGAACTAACATAGAATAAGAGTATATCTGGGGCAGCTGGGTGGCTCAGTCAGTTGAGCGTCCGACTTCGGCTCAGGTCATGATCTCACAGTTCGTGGGTTCGAGACCCATGTTGGGCTCTGTGCTGACTGCCGGCTCAGAGCCTGGAGTTGTTTCAGATTCTGTGTCTCCCTCTCTCTCTGAACCCTCCCCTGCTCATGCTGTCTCTCTCTCAGAAATAAGTAAAACATTAAAAAAAATAAAATTAAAAAAAAGAGTATATCTATAACCTGATTAACCTCTCCCTTCCCCTGGAAGCTAGTCTCAAGATCAAATACGTATTGCAGGGAGGGTTGCTAATGACCTCCAAGCCCATTAGCAACATGGTTTATGTTGGCTTCAAATGCTGATGTAGGTAATGTGACCCATTGTGCCCTGGCAAGATGTGAACCTCTCCGTCTGCCCTGGCACCGTCTGGCTCAGAGTTCTCAAGTAGCATTTACTATTGTCCAGACTGTAAAATCCAAGCTGGTACAAAGGGTTTAGAAATTGGCCAACCTCTGCGTCCTTTCCCATTCTATTCTTTTCTGCACAGATGCATAAAGTAGAAGTTTATGTGGTTGAGACAGTGCCAACACTCCATTTTCTCTGCTAATGGCAACAGAGTGGGAGATGAGAAAACGCAAAACAGGCTCTATTTGCACGGGGCTAACATCATCATTCTCATTGGGGCTCATTTGGTTCCTGGGCAGCTTGCCTGGAGAGAAGGGCCAGTGGTTGTGGGGCCAGGAACTCCAAGGTGGGTCAGAAAAGGCAGCCGCTGCCCATGAAGCCTGAGCCAATTCCCTGAGGCATCCGAGCATTAGGCAAACCCTTGCTGCCTCTGTGCCTCCCACCTAGAAAACACAAGTGGCAAACCACAGAAGGGGAAAAGATATTTTCCAACTAGCAAAGCCCTAATATCCAAAATGTATACATACTCCAGGAAATGAATAAGAAAAAGACAAAGAACCCAGTAGAAAAAAAATGGGCAAGACTTAGACATTTTTTAATGCATTTTAACTTTTTATTCAATGAAGATTTATATAGTTATAGAAACATAATAAGACTTAGACATTTAATAAAGACAAAAAGATATATGTACAAAATGCTCAATTTCATTAGTCGAATAATGTAATTTAAAACAATCATGAGATAACTTTATACATCTTACCAAAGCGGCAAAATTTAAAAATCTGACAATATCAAATGATAGTGAAGATGTAAAACAATGGGAAGTTTCTATTATACACTTCTGGTGAGATAATAAATTGGTTCAATCACTTTGGAAAACTCACGGTATCTAGTAGAAGCACTATGAATATCCACAGATGCTCTGCACACACAGTCTTGTGCTTCCTGTCCCAAACCTGACCACTTCTCTACCAGGTCTCTGAGAACCTAGTCTGGATTAGCTATGCAAAACAATGTGGTCTGGTTTGGGGAACTGGCTTCCTTGCCCTTCCTTCCTTTTAGTTTTTCAAAAGAGTGAGATAAAACATATATACATACATATCATATATTATATATATATATGCATAAAACATATTGGTACAGTTTAACAAATAATTGCAAAGCAAGCCTCTGTGTAATCAACACCCAGATCAGGAAGTAGAGTAGTATCAGCATTGAAGAAACTCCCTGTGGGTCCCTGACTAATCACAAATCTCTCTCTCCTTATTAGAAGTAACTACCATTATCTTGTCATTCATAATATTTTCTTTGTATTCTTTGTACGTTTACCACCTATCTGAACTTTATGTGTATGGATTCCTATTGAATACATTCTTCTGGGGTGCCTAAGAGGCTCAGTCGGTTAAGCGTCCGACTCTTGGTTTCGACTCAGGTCATGATCTCACACATCGTGGGTTCTAGTCCCGCATTGGGCTCTGTTGTGTCAGCATGGAGGCTGCTTGAGATTCTCACTCACGTCTTTTCTGTCTCTCCCCTGCTTACTCTTTCTCTCAAAATAAAGAAATAAACTAAAAAAAAAACTTTAAAAAAGACATTCTTCTGTGTCAACGTTATTTCCTTCAACATTGATGTTTGTGAGATTCAAACAAGTCACTGGCTATAGCTGTAGATCACCGTTTTCATTGCTGTATTGTATTTCATTGTATGAATACACTATAATGCATTTTTTTATTCTATTCTTGATGGGTAGGGTTGTTTCCAGTTTGAGTCTATTATGAACAATACTGCCAAGAACATTCTTGCACATAAATCCTGATGCACATGTTTAAGAGCTTTTCTACGGTGATGATCTAGTGTGGCTTCCTTTTAATCCAGGCTTAGTGTGTTCATGTTTTTTCCCTGTCTCCTCTTTCAAAACCAGCTCTCAGAAAAGATCATAAATTCACTCATGCTAAGGCGGAATGGCTGAAAAGTACTATGTACCTTCTTCCATATAACTGTGAACTGACATCAGATGAATTAACTTCTAATTGTAGAATCTCAGTTATCTGGAACTGGGGGAGAAATTCATCAGGGTTGGCCCTGAGTAAAAAAGTACCACGTTAACAGTAAGACCTTGAACCAAGAAAACTAAACCCCAGAAAACCAAAACCACAACAAAACAAACAAGAAAAAATTGCCAAGCTATTATACTTAGATTTTTTTTAAACATTTTATTTCTTACTTTCAAAAATCTTTTATGGGGGAAAAAAAAGGATGCTATAAAGGCTGTTCTATTTGAAAAGTCAGAAACCAGGCACAGGAGGTGAAGCCTTCTCCAAGGGTCAGTTGGCAGCTACTGGCTAAGATGACTGGAGTGGTCAAAAGGAAATCCTCAAGACCAGACACACCC
>NW_027551569.1:7668116-7671543 GCF_008692635.1 Crocuta crocuta
TCATATATAGATAGTCATCTTTTCCAAGCTGGTTTCCTCTGTGAAATTGACGTGCTGACAGCACTTATTTCATGAGGTTGTTGTGCAGATAACATAAGGAAATGGCTGAGCTGCTTTTCACACAGTGCTTGCCACTGGTAAGTGCTCAAATGGTATTCGGTATCATCCTGCTTATTTTTATTATTTGAGGCTGAGTGTGGGCACTTTCTCTGAGGACAGGGAAACAGATGATCTGAGCAGGGTTCACCGATGCTATCGGGGATCCGGGCATGCTTAAAGCATACATTCAAGCGAAGAGGGAAAGAAAGGAACACTGAAGGCAGAGAGAGACAGGGGCACATCTGCTGTGCAGGAGGAAAGGGCCCAGTTTCCAGAGGCGAGCTGCTGAAGGCCAGCCGGAGGGGTGAGCGGAGTGGGAGCTGGGGCCAGGGTGGCCCAGGGGACCCTGTAATAGGTACAGCCCAGGGAGAAGTTTGAGCAGATCTCGTTGGGCCAGGGCAGAGAGGTCAGATGTAGTCAGTACATGAATAGCAAGGTACAGGAAAAAAAAGTAGGTCAGACGGCAGCTGCAAGACAAAGATGTGCACACTCACAGGGTGACCAGGAGTCAACAGCTCCTGTGCATGCTGACAGCTTCCATCTGAAGTACCAAGGACTCATGCAGCTTTTCTGCCTCGAGAGTTCTCCTAGCTTGGAAGCTTGCTCATTCGACTTTCAGGCAGCTGCAGCAGGGAAGTATGTGTGTATGTGGGGGTAGGGGTGCCACCCAGAGGCAACTCTCAACCAATGGAAGACGAAGGTGGATGGCTAAGTGTCCCAACCTCCCATACTTCAGAGGGGTCATTTCTAGGTGGTTTTTGTGTGGTTTTTCAAAGGATCTCCAGGGAGATGGAGCCAGCTGTCTGCAGTGAGAACCAGCTCAGTAATGCATCTTTCATTGGCTTTCCCTTCTTCCTTGTGTCACTCTCCCTTCTTCTCACTGCCTTCTTGGGATAGCCTCACAAATAAATGACTGTCACCAAAGTCCTTGCCTCAGTTCTGCTTTAGGAGGAGCCCAAACTAAGTTATATTATTACCCTCTAAGGTAAATCTGGGAGCTGAGATTCCAACAAAACAAAACAGAAAACCCTGTTTTCTGCCCAAACTTTAGTTTGGTGTTGAAAAAATAGGGTCAAAATGGAAATTAGGAATTAAGAAGATTTCAAGAATCAACAGAGTCAAGATCATAGTAAAAGCTCGATGTGCTGAGATAGACTCATCAAATGTGGACAGGCATATGAATAGAAAAAGAAAACCTGTAGAAGTACTAGAAGAAAATGTAAGCAATCTGGAAACACCCTCTCACATGTGACTGACACGCAGTTGTCCGAGGGAGGGCTGCTTGTGGTTATGGAGGTGGCAGGCTCCAGGGGCTCACCACTGGAGGGAGGGATAAAAGAAGCAGTCAGCAAGAAACTGCATGTACCACGGTCATGTGGATAGCTTATAAAAGAGTGCTGAATGAAAATAGTAAGAAATAAAATAAGGTCTATGGCACAACATCATTTACATGAATATTCCATATATATTACATGTTTTATAAGAATACATATGAGTACTATTATACTTATGTAACACATCAGAGTGGTTTTCTATGGTGAGCAGAGGGAATGGGAGCAGGAAAAACGGGTTAAAAAAAGTGTTTTACATGGACCAATGATGACTGCGTGGAGTTCATACTGAGGAGCCAAGGAATGTGATCAACTCAACTCTGCACCTGAGGTCCAAAATGAGAGGAGGAGGAGGAGAGGAAGAGGAGGAAGGAAGGAAGGAAGGAAGGAAGGAACAAAGAAAGAGGAAGGAAGGAAGGAAGGAAGGAAGGAACAAAGAAAGAGGAAGGAAGGAAGGAAGGAAGGAATGAAGGAAGGAAGAGGAAGGAAGGAAGGAAGGAAGAGGAAGGAAGAAAGAATGAGGAAGGAAGGAAGAGAAGGAGAAGAGAGGGAGGAAGAGAAGGAGGAAACATAGAAAAATACTACTGTAACCTTACAGTAGGAACAGCCTTTTAAACAAGATTTGTTAAAAGACATAAACCAAAAGTATGAAATTATAACTTTGACTGTATGCACAAGGAGGCATTTCTAAGGATTTCAACACAGCATTTTAGTAATAGCTAAAAACTGGAAATGCCCGAAAGGTTCATTGAGAGGAAGATGGTTAATTGTGACCTATTCATACCATAGAATGTTATTCAGAGGTCAGAAAGAACAAAGCTGACCTGTATGTAATGACAAAACGCACAACACGCAAGAAGGCCATTCTCAATGTCATGCAGGTGTCACTCATCATACCCAGGCAGTGACCCTGGGTCAAGATGTGTCGATAAGTGAAAAAAGCAAGTCAGAGAATAAAATAATTACATTAATTTACAAAGTGCAATATAATGCAATTTATACTATAAAATGAGGGTGTGGCACAAAGGATCTATGTTTTTATCTGTGCATCCTATACATATGTAAATGCCTAAAGTAAAGTCTGGGACATTTAAAAAATAAATATATGTGTTTGTTTAAAAAAGAGGTAGAGAGCATGAAAGGATTGCTACATGATTAGTGCTCCTGTGGCAAGAGCTCCCCGAATAGTTTTGAGCAATAAGACCAGGTTTTCTAAGTGTCACCCGGTTCACAAACTCATCTCTTGCGGGTTTCCCCAGAGAAACTCCCTAGGTTAGAGCCTGAACTTTCCTGATTTATCCAGCAGGCGGCAGAAGCACCATGAGTCGACTATCCTGAGACCTGAAATTTAGGGCTGAGCCAGCCTTCTCCAGCAGTGGATATTTGGCCTGCTTCTCCACCATTAAAGGGTGATTATTTTCAAGTTTTCCTGCAGAGTAACAGACTCAAATATGTACTCTTGGCTACATATTTTAAAAAGTGAGGGGTGCCTGGGTGGCTCAGTCAGTTAAGCGTCAGACTCTAGATTTCCGTTCAGGTAATGAGCTCGGTCATGATCTCAAGGTTTATGGGCTCTAGTCTGTAGCTGGGCTCTACGCTGACAGCTCAGAATCTGCTGGGGATTCCCTGTCTCTCTCTCTCTCTCTCTCTCTCTCTCTCTGCCCCTTCCCCACTTGTGCTCATGTGCGTGCGCTCGCTCTCTCTCTCTCTCTCTCTCTCTCTCCAATAAACAAATGTTAACAAAAAAGATTACTTTAAAGAAATTCAGACCAGGGGCACCTGGGTAGCTCAGTTTGTTAAGCATCGGACTCTGGTTTCCACTCAGGTCATGATCTCACAGTTCCAGAGATAAAGCCCCCTGCAGGGCTCTCTGCTGACACCATGGATCCTGCCTGGGATTCTCTTTCTCTCTCTCTCTGCCCCTCCTCACTCATGCATGCACTCTCTCTCTCTCAAAATAAATAAATAAATAAATAAATAAATAAATAAAAGATCGG
>NW_027551569.1:7671825-7700805 GCF_008692635.1 Crocuta crocuta
TAAGACATAATTCTTTTTTCCCCCCAAATTAGAATTCTCCCAATTAATTTATTTTATTAGGGAAGTAAAACATATTCATTACAATTATGTATTTATATATCTATTTATTTATTGTATTTATTAACTTTTTTAGTATAAACTGGAAGACTTAGAACCGTATCTAAGTCTGAAAAAACACTTTATTTTTTTTCTTTTCCTTTAAAACATTTTTTTTCAACTTTTATTTATTTTTGAGAGACAGGGCACAATCCCAGGAGAGGCAGAGAGAAGGAGCCACAGAATCTGAAGCAGGCTCCATGTTCCGAGCTATCAGCACAGAGCCTGACGCAGGACTTGAACCCACCAACCGCAAGATCATGACCTGAGCCGAGGTCAGACACTTAACGGACTGAGCCACCCAGGTGCCCCAGGAGAAAATACTTTAACATATCCCTTTTCCAGACTTAAACACATATAAACAGCTTGCCAGCTGGGCCATCATACCATTTTATAATTGCTTCTTTTCAACTAGGTCAACAAAATCTCATAGACATCTCTTAAGCTCTCAATATTAAATGAATTTTACATGCATGTTATTTATCCAGTTATTTCCATTAAAAGGCATCCTGACACTGAGTGAGATGGGCCAAGACCCCACGCCATTGTTGGGGCTTTAGATCTGGAGTTGTCCTGACCACAAGAGCCTAGCATTTTGAGGAGCAAATCAGCAACAGAGGAAGCCAAGTCGATCCTTGGATTCACACCTCTAAATGGCATGGGGTTTTGACAGCCAAGAGCTTATGGGCTCTGTGGTCTTTTGTAGGTTTCCCTACACAGTGGCTTCCTGGATGGTGGATGTTATTTCCATTTATTGGATGACAAAAGATAATCACAGATCAGCTTCAGAATCTCTCTTGGAAGAGTGACTAAGTGTGGACTGCATTACTAGAAAGTGAAGATTTTCGATGGCCAGATTCTAGCTGCCTACCCACAGGGAAGATGATGACCTCACTGTAGAAAGTTATAAATGTAGCCCTTGCTCATTCTATTATTTGGGGGAGGGGGTTAATTCAAAAAGAAGATAAAGTACCAGTTTCATATGTAAAGTAATATCAGATTTAAACTTTCTTTCTGGCACTGTTCTTCCAGTTGTGCTAAATCTAAATCCTAGGAAACTTAACCAGATGAAAAATAGAGTTTGATTTTTTTTTAAAGCATTTACTTCTTGTTTGGAAAGGGATTTAAATAAATAGAAAGTTGAAGGATTGGCTGACAAGTAGGAGAAAGAGCATCTCATTTGGAGAGGACCAATGCCATACAAAACCAATGTCCAAGGAAGCTAGGACTATTTTGTCATCAACTTTCAAAGACCGTGGAATGCGGGGCTCAGAGAAAATGTGGTATCATTTGCCAGAGACATAAAGAAGGACTCCAAAGCCAAACATCTTCGCAGACAATGGTCCAGACAATGGCTGAATCGAATAATCAAAACCACGGGGACAATAAGCCACAGATGCAGAAAGGGACCTGGGTGGTCTGGCTTGTGGTGAGGTGACAGCTTGCCAAGCATCAAGGTCCCCTGCTGTTGAGTTCTGTAGTTGTATTCCTTCTTCCTCAGGATTGAGGTCACAGGAGATGATCTGTCCTGGTTCAAACTACCAAATTTCAAACCACCTCCAAATACCCAGAATATCGGCCTGATTGGAGTCTGAAAAGCATATTTCATTAGATATATGTTTGGTTTTGACACGATGGAAGCCAAAGGTTGTTGAAGGTATAAATGTCTGTTTCACAGAACAAATAAATATGAACAACTTCATTAAGGAAGTGTCTTGTCCAGGTATAAAGGCAGCAGATGATACAGAGAATATACCGAATTGCTGTGAAATGCACTTGTCCTTGGGAGATGATAAACCAAAAATAAGAGAGGGGATCATGAATCTAAATGTAACAGCTAAAAACTATGAAGCTCTAAGAAGAAAACAGAGGAGCAAATTTTCATGACTTTGGATTAGACAATAGTTTCTTAGATATCACATCAAAAACCTAAATAACAAAAGAAAAAAAGATAAGTTGGACTTTATCAAAATTAAGACTTTTGGACTTCAAAGAACACCGTGAAGAAAGTGAAAAGACCGTCCACAGAATAGAAGGAAATATTTGCCAATCCTATATCTGATAAAGGACTTACCGCCAGAATATATAAAAATTCTTACAACTCAACAATAAAAAGACAAATAACTCAATTTTTAAACTGGGCAAAGGAATTGAATAGACCTACAAATGGTCGATAACCACATGAAAAGATAGTCAACATCATTGGCTAGCAGAGAAATGCAAATCAAAACCACAATGAGATACCACATCATACCCACTAAGATGGTTAAAATAAAGACAGATAACTCCAAATGCTGGCAAGGATACGGAGAAATTGGATCCTCATACATGGCTGGTGGGGTTATAAAATGGTACAGCCTCTTTGAAAATGGCAGGAAGTTCCTCAAAAAGTTAAACAGAAAGTTTCTGTGCATTCTTAGGTATATGTATACCCAAGATAATTGAATATATATATTTACATAAAAACTTGTACATGAATGTTCATAGCAGCATTACCCGAAGAGCTAAAAAGCATAAACAACCAAAACATCCACCAACTGATGAATAGATAAATAGGATGTGGTATGTCCATAAGATGAAATAGTGTTCATCCCTAAAAAGGAATGAATTATCGATATATGTTGCAACATGGATGAACCATGGAAGCATTGCGCTAAGTGAGAGAAGCCAGACACAAAAGGCCACGTATTGTGTGATTCCACTTATATGACATATCTAGGACAGGCAAATCCATGCAGTTAGCAAGTAGATTAATGGCTGGCAAGGCCTGGGCGAAGGGGGACGAGAAAGGACTGCTGAAGGGTATGAGGTTTCTTTTGGGGGGTAATGAAATGTTCTGGAGTTGGTGACGGGTGCACAATTCTATGAATATACTAAAATCAATGAATTGCATGCTTTAAAAAGATGGATTTTATTGGTGTGAATTATATCTCAATAAAGCCATCACTGCAAATAAATAAATAAGGGACATAAATAAGTGAGTGAATGAATGAATGAATGAATGAATGAATGAAGGTCACAGACAGCCAGATCCCTGCTCCCTAATTAACAGGAGCCTGGGGCTCTAGGTATTGACCTGGGTTGGGCGGCCAGATGTGGCCCTTACAAGAGCTGCCAAGGAAGGAGTGAAGAACAATCAGGAGACACCCACAGAAGTGTAACTGTCACCTCTTAGTCCCTTCTCAGTGTGAAAATCCTGGTAGGTGGCAGCCCATGGAAACTGAGGAAACTAGAATTGAGCAAGAGGGAGTGGCAGGAAGGTAGAAGGAGGAACTGGTAGAACACAGCCAATTTGATAGCTTCCTGAAAGCAGGTGTGAGCAGAGAAAGAGACGGTAAGGGCACCAAGCAGAAATTGTGTGTGATTGAGGTGCCTGGGTGGCTCAGTTGGTTAAGCGTCTGACTTCAGCTCAGGTCATGATCTCATGGCTTGTGAGTTCAAGCCCTGCTTCGGGCTCCATGCTTCCAGTGTGGAGCCTGCTTGGGATTCTCTCTTTCTCTCTCTCTCTCTCTCTCTCTCTGCCCCTTCCTGGCACATGTGCACTCTGTTTTTCTCTCAAAAATAAATAAATAAACTTAAAAAAAAAGAAAGAAATTGTGCATGACTTGTGGAAGTAGTCATCCATTGTCCCCAAAGTGATTTGTGACATTCGTTTCATTCAGTAAGCTTGCGTGCCAACCAGGTGTTAGCCATGGGCAATAAAAGGAAACTAAGAACCAGGAGCTTGCAGCCTGCTAAGAAAGATAGACAATAAGTTACTTTATAGAATAATAGGTGCAATGGTGAAAGTAGGTGTCATAGCAGAGAAGGGTCACCAGATTCAGGCTAGATGGTCAAGGAGGGCTGTCTGGAGGAGGAGGTCCTTGAGAAGAATCTGTGCCTTTGAGGAGATGCTGCCATTTCAGGAAACTGCAGCCTAGGAAAACTGGCTAAATCCCTTCAGGTAATCCAAGATAGAGGCCAGACAAGAGCCCATTCCCTGCTCATAAGCCAGCCATCTGTCCTTTTGCTGAGACCTTCATCTTCCACAGCTTCTAGCTCTCATCCTAGACTGCTCGCTGAACTGCTTTGTGATCTTAGACACTTTAGATCTATTCTAAATCTAAACTGAAAATGTCCTCTCTGAAGGAATTGGAACTGTGGTGGTTCTTCATGGAGATGATATAATTTAGGCTAGTTGTTTCCCTTTCTTTAAGTGAGTTGTGTGCAGGTGCATAGGAGGGAAAAGTTTGGAGTCACCAAATGAAGATTCCCTGAAGTGGGTAGGTGGCCTAATAGAGTCAGAATCCTTCCTCTAGATTGACATCTGGGTGCAATTGTCTACCCCTACACATCCCGCCCAAGGCCCAGAGGTATGTGTCTTGTGGCCTGAGATGGTGACGTCCTTAGCATTCAGAAAGCTTGGAAGGGCCTGAAATTGCTAGAGATGGCCTGTCCCTTTTCCCTAGTACTTTACAAATGCTACTATTTTTTCCCTCTGTGTTCCATGATATAAATAGGACAAGGAGCCTTGATTTAGCAGCAATGACATTGCCAGCCACGGAGCTCATGAAGGGCCAGAGATTGATGAGTAAATAACTTTTTTGTCCTAGTGATGCCTCTTGATTGTTGAGTGTCTGCTCTGGAAGAAAAGGCAGGAAATGAGTGTCCCAGAAATGAGCTACCCACAGTTAGCATGAGCCTTGGATTCAAGTTCTAGAAAACAACACGGCAGAAAGGTTTGACCAGACTGGATTGGCTGATACATCCAATCAGCCTGATGATTTATATCAACTTTCAGAAGGTAGTAACCAAGCAGGTAACAATTTGATTTTCTGGGTCAACTGGGTCACTGAATCCTGTTTTAATTGTAACATGCTCCAAAACTGCCTCTGTTATGAATTGGTTTATGTTCCCCTCAAAGAAATTTGTGCAAATCTTACTGCCAGTCCGTCAGAATCTGACCTTTTTAGAAATAGGTCATTTCGTGGGGCAGCTGGGTGGCTCAGTTGGTTAAGCGTCCAACTTCAGCTCATGTCATGATCTCACAGTTCGTGAGTTCGAGCTCCGTGTTGGGCTCTGTGTTGCTGGCTCGGAGCCTGGAGCCTGCTTTGGATACTGTGTCTCCCTCTCTCTCTGCCCCTCCCCTGTTTGTGTTCTGTTTCTCTCTCTCTCTCAAATATAAATAAACATTAAATAAACATTGAAATTTTTTAAAAAAAGAAAAGAAAAGGAATAGGTCATTTCAGATGTGATTAGTTAAGATGAGGTCATGCTGGAGTAGGAAGAACCCCTAATCCAATATGACTAGCGTCCTCATAAGCAGATGGTCGGGTGCAGGCAGACACACGGGGAGAAATGTCTGTGAAGATTGAAGACTGAGACTGCAGAGATGCAGCTACATCCCAAGAGATGCCAGGGAGAGCCAGCAGCCCACCACATGCAGGGCAAGGAAGAATTCTTCTGCAGGTTTCAGAGGGAACATGGCTTTGCTGACACCTTGATTTTGGACTTCTAGCCTTCAAAACTGTGAGACAATAATTTCTGTTATGTTAAGCCCCCAAATTTGTGGTCCTTACTTCCAGCAGCCCAAGGAAACTAAGAATACAGTCTCCCAGGCCTGAGGCATTATTGGCAGGCACAGAAAAGTCTGTAGTCTTTATTGGAAGGACAGAATTTTGGCATTTGTTTCTATAAAAAAAATGTTTTCCAAATCTCCTGGGACTCTGGTGCTGTTCTTAAGAGTACTGATGGCATCTAGGGCTGGTTGTCAAGTGTCTTACACCCATGGCTTACTTCCTTGAGAAGCACCTGGAAATGCCATATTCAGAGCCTACATGAGACTGAATGAATGAAAAAAGTGGGCTTCTTTTTCCTAATTTTTAACACACGTTGCACAGCTTACACTTTCATATGCATTGGTAGTCTTTCTCATGTATTCATTTGGTCAACAAACCCATATTGTGCACCTGCAGCATGCCATGGCCTTTGCCCTCACTGAGCCTGCAGCCCAGAGGCAGCTTCACACTCCTCCACCACTCCACCTATGGGGATCCTGCCTCTGAGCCCTTCCAGGCCTCCTCGTTGAGTAATGCCTGGCTAACTTACAGCTTATTTCCAGTGGTTGCAAACCTCCATCTTTGAAGGAAGAGGTGAATTTTTGGACCACCCAGAGTCCTTCAAAGCCATGTCTGGGGAACAAAACGTATGATTAAGCTGGGGGCAAAAAAAGGTTTAGATCTTTGTTTCTCCTCCAAAAACCTCAAAAAAAAACACCTTGAAATATTTTAATAGCAATACCAATGGGACTTAAACATTTTCTAAAATGTTTTTTTAATGTATTTTTAATTTTTTTAATTTTTGAGAGAGAGAGAGAGAGACAGCGTGAGCAGGGGAGGGTCAGAGAGAGAGGGAGACACAGAATCCGAAGACAGGCTCCAGGCTCTAAGCTAGCTGTCAGCACAGAGTCTGACTCGGGACTCCAACCCACAAACTGCAAGATCATGACCTGAGCCGAAGTTGGACACTTAACTGACTGAGCCACCCAGGTGCCCCTAAATGTTTATTTTTGAGAGAGAAAGAGAGAGTATACACAGGAGGGGGAGGGGGGGCAGAGAGAGGGAGACGGAATCCCAAGCAGGCTCTGCACTGCCGGCATGGAGCCCGATGTGGGTTCAAACTCACAGAGTGAGATTATGACCTAAGCTGAAACCAAGAGTCCGATGCTTAACTGACTGAGCCACACAGGCACCCCTGGGGAGACCCTTTCAACTCAAGCCCAACTCAAGCCTACGTAGCCTTTCCTCATCTTTTTCTACGTTGTTTTTCCTTTGCTCTAGAAAGGGGAGCAGGTGAAGGAGCAGGATCTTTATCTCTTCCTTCTCTCTTTTGATCTTACTCTTGAATAAACAGATGGTGCTAGGCTCAGGTCTTTCAAAACAGCCTGTGTTTCCCAGAGTGAGGCTTTTTAAAAAAATTTTTTAATGTTTATTTATTTTTGAGAGAGAGAGAGACAGATTGTAAGTGAGGGAGGGGCAGAGAAAGGGAAACACAGAATCTGAAGCAGGCTCCAGGCTCGGAGCTGTCAGCACAGAGCCAGATGCAGGACTCAAACTCATGAACCGCGAGATCATGACCTGAGCTGAAGTCAGACATGTAACTGACTGAGCCCCCCAAGCGCCCTCCCAGAGTGAGACTCTTGATTGCCCGACTCTACCAGGGATCTTCTTCCAAGGTTGTCGTATAATTGTGGATGCCAGCCTCAATGCAGCTGTCATAACATATCACAGGACGTGCACATGGCAGACACTCAGAGGAGAAGCTGCAAATGAAAACCGGAAGCAAGCTGGGCTTTGCATTGCAGAAAGAAATGTCTCCGGATGCCTGGGAAAATGACTCTACGTCTCTTGCCACAGTGAGCTGGTCCTTGTTTCTAAGTCTAGAATATTCCTTTATGGTGTATTGAGACAACGATTAAAGTCAGTGTTTCATGAGGCAATCGTACATCTAAAAATCTTGTCTTGTTATATCAGAAGAAGACTACCATCCCTACAAAGGGTGAGGGAGATTCACTCACTCATTCATTCATTCATTCACCAGATATGTATGAAGTGACAGGCATTTTGACAGGCAGCAGGAAATCGAAAGATGGAATCAGGGTCTCTATCCTTGAGGGGCTCGTGGTAGGGAGAAAGATAGAAACAGAATTTGGTGTGAGACGGCCCGAATGTAACAAGGACACCTTGGAGACCAATCCTAGCATTCAAACCACCTTCTCCAAAGGCATGCCCTGAGCAGGCACTCATCACCAACAAGACTTCCTCACCCCTCTCTTTTTATTATTTGTTGCTGTTGTTATTTGTTTGTTTTTTAAGTAACCTCTACGCCCAACGTAGGACTCCAGCTTACAAACCCGAGGATCAAGAGTTGCACACTCTACGGACCGAGCCGGCAGGGTGCTCCTTGCCCTCTTTTCAAAGCGTCTCTGCAGTTCCCACATCTCAGCTCTCATCTCGTCCTGCCCCGAAAGCAGGATCTTAGCCTTTCCTCTCCTCCCCACAATACCCTTCTGCTCGCAACTTGGCTTAGTGAAACAAGACTTGATCACAAGAGTCTCTCAAGATTGCTTCTAAGGAGCCTCAATTTCATGTGTCTGTAGGACCGTAAAGTGTAAGGCAAGAGGCAGGAGACCAGAGAGGAAGCCTGGAGTCAGAGTCATGAGGCCTTCATAAGCCAGACCCTTTCTCATAGTGGCTGCACTTACCCTTGACCTTTGGAAACAGAAACAAAACAAGCCTTCCCTGCCTACCTCCTTCCTTCCCCTTTTTTCTTTCTTTGTTGAAAAAATTGAGTGGTCTGTCCTCGCAACATGCACGTGGCTGCTGACAGTGCCACGGTGGTGGAGTTTTTAACATAGTCTCCTGTCCCCCATATATCCTGGTAGTTAGATTTTAAGACTTAATCAGATTTAGGTCTGCCTTTTGTGGCGAGACCACTTTTGGATTGCCAGGTATGGTAAATAAAGATATAGGATGCTGGTTAAGTTTGAATTTTGGATAAATAATAAATAGTTTTCATTATGTCTCATGGAGTACTTGAGATATACTGAACATTATTTGATATTCATTTGAAATTCGATCCCAACTACTTCATAAGAGATATTAAGTCTATCCATGAGGAGGCATGGAACATCCTACTCTCTCTTTTTGGGATGTTAGCAGCTGTTGGTGATTGTGGCCTAGATTGGATATTTCTCTAGAGACAGTAAAACTGTGATGCTCTAATTCTCTTTTTTTCCTCTTCATTTCTTAGCTGGAATATGTCTAAAAGGGAAACTTTCCCTTATCAATTAGTTGGTTTACCTGGTCACTTTCCTATAGGAAAGGTAGGATATGTGTTTATTTCTTTACTTTTCTTTGCCATCTTTCAGAATAAAACATCCTCCAAGGGGAGAAATGGGAGCGGTAGCTGGAAAGAGATGTAGGGCAAAGAAGGGTATGTTCAAGACGGGAGGTGCTGGGGCATCTGGGTGGCTCAGTCGGTTAAGTGTCTGACTTCAGCTCAGGTCATAATCTCACGGTTTATGGGTTTGAGCCCCTCATCGGGTTCTCTGCTGACAGCTCGGAGCCTGGAGCCCTCTCCAGATTCTGTGTCTCCCTCTCTTTCTCTCTGCCCCTCCCCCATTTGTGCCGTGTCCCTCTTAAAAATAAATAAACACTAAAAAAATAGAGAGAGATGGGAGATGCTGTGTAATAAACAGAGATGACCTCATGTAGTGGGAGGTTCTAATTACACAGGACTGAGAAGCCAGGGCTGTAGGAGACTATGGGTGTAATCTAGGCAGGACAAGGAGGCTCCAAAAATGCATCCTCCAAAAGTGGCCAATGAGTTGTGTTCTTTCCTTTAAAAGTATCATTGGGGCGCTTGCACCCTGTCTCTCTCTCAAGATAAAGATGTAAAGAAATAATAATAAATTTTTTAACGTTTATTTACTTTTTGAGAGAGACAGAGCATGAACAGGGGAAGGACAGAAAGAGAGGGAGACACAGAATCCGAAACAGGCTCCAGGCTCCAAGCTGTCAGCACAGAGCCCGACATGGGGCTCGAACCCACGAACTATGAGATCATGACCTGAGCCAAAGTCGGACACCCAACTGACTGAGCCACCCAGGTGCCCCTAAATAAATAAACTTTAAAACAAAATTTTAAAGGTATCATTTTAAATTCAGGGATTTTGACATGTATATCTTTTGATCCATGCTACTGTTCTTCTTTCTGATTCTCAAACTGCCCCATCCTTTGTCACTGGGAGCTTCTTAACTTGGCTTTTTTTTTTTTAAAGATTTTATTTTTTTTTTAAGTAATCTTTACACAGAGCCCTAACACAGGGCTCAAACCTACAGCCCTAAAATTAAGAGTAATACACTCTACTGACTGAGCCAGCCAAGCACCCCAGACTTGGCTTCTGAATCCTTTTGATGCCATCGGGTAGTCTGTGTTACCTTCTTTGCTTTCTGGTGTAACAAGATGTTCCAGATTCATCTTACACATTTCTAGCCCAGACTTGGAATCAAACATTTTTTTTTTAGAAACCTCTGTAGTGGGAGACGATGTTTAGAGAATAAACATTTCTGACTTTGCTATTTAAAATCATAACAACCCCCAGGGTGCCTGGTGGCTCAGTCGATTAAGTGGCCAACTTTGGCTCAGGTCAGGATCATGGGTTCAAGCCCCACGTTGGACTGTGCTGTCAGCACAGAGCTTGCTTCAGCTGTTCTGTCTTCCTCTCTCTGCCCACCACCCTCTTGTCCTTTCTCTTTCTCAAAAATAATAAACATTTTTTAAAAACACTCTTTGGGGTGCTTGGGTGGCTCGGCCGGTTAAGCATCTGACTTTGGCTCAGGTCATGATCTCACTGTGGGTTTGAGCCACACTGGGCTCTGTGCTGACAGCTCGGAGCCTGGAGCCTGCTTCAAATTCTGTGTCTCCCTCTCTCTCTCGGTTTCTCTCTCCTCCTTGTTCTCTCTCTCTCTCTCTATCTCTGTCTCTCTGTCTCTCTCTCAAATATAAATAAATAAACATTAAAAAACTCTTAAAAATAAAATAAAATCATAAAACCCCCACAACAAATATGCATGCATATGCTCCCAGAGGTCCCCTTACCCTGATATATTTTATTCCTTATGATTTATCACCTTCTAACATACCACGACATTTACTTTAATTATGTTTACTGCTCATCTTCTACCATGAGACTGTAAGCTCCTCAGAGGTAGAGACTTTTGTCTCTCTGTTCATGGCCTGGTACACATTAGGCATTTAATAAACATTTCTTAAATAAGAGAATGACCGAAAGCCATTAAATTAAAATTTGAAATATTCATTCTCACTGCTGGTAGAGGGTGAACTTGGGAGGGATCACTATAAAGCAGGGAGGTCAGTGGAGAGGCTATTTCAGTTGTCCAGGTGACACATGAGTGTGTCATGGAGATGGAGAGTAAGGGTGGGTGGAGGTAGAGCTGACCAAACACAGGGACAGACCAGAAATGGGGGATGAGGGTAAAGGCAGAATGAAAGAGGACTCCCAGAATCTTGGCCTGAGCAAATAGATGGATAAAGATGCTCAAAGGATGAGAGGAAAGATAAAGGGGGAGGTCTGAGGATAAAGAGAATCAAGGGTTCCATCTTGGAGATAGATGGAGGTATCTAGATAGATTCAGGTGTCTGTTAGACAGCCAAGTGGAGGGATGAGTCTGGGCCCAGGGAAGAAGACATAAAATCGGCACAGTCATTCATCAGCATTAGGGTGGTATTTAGAACTCTGGGACTGGATGAGGTCATCTTGAGAGCTTCAGACAGAGACGAGAAGCTGTTTCAGGACCAATCCCTGAGGCGCTCTCAACATGGAACAGCCAGGTGAAGGAGGAGCAGCCTGCCAAGGAACTGAGACAAGGAGGCTAGAGAGAGAGAAACCCAGGAGAGAGCATCATCGTCAAAACCAAGGGAAGACTAGAACTAAGGAGAGCAGACTACTAGTTCAAGAGGCTTTGTGGAAGGAGAGAAGTGGGAGCAGTAGCCGGAGAGAGATGTGGCGGCAAGGAAAAGGTGTATTCAGGATGGGAGACTCTGTGTAACAACAAAAATGACCTCACATAGTGGAAGATTCTAATGATATGGGACTGGGAAGTCAGGACAATAGGAAACTTTTGGCATGATCCAGGCAAGAAATAAGGGCCTGAACCAGGACAAGGAAGTAGCACCGAAAGAACTTATAAAGTGGGTTGACTAGAGATCCCCCGATTCCAGACCAGGAGGCAAATGTCAGGATGCAGGATTTTTCAGGATCCAAGCCTGCCTGCTCAACAGCCTTGCCCTTCCTCACCCCCAAATAAACACACAGACGAAAACATCACACCCTTTCTGAAAGCAGAGAAAGCAGGATACACACTGGGATCCTGGACAAATGCCCAACTGCCCCCAGGATGGCCAGATCTGGGTTCAAAGCCGGGAAGGCACACAGGGTTTCCTTGTTTCCCCCACTGGATTTAAGTGAGTTTTCAAAGCGCTCTTCTCTGGCTACCCAAGGATTAGCCATGTGTTTCAACAAGTGATTTAAAATCATTACTCGTCTCTTTCGCTTGAACCTCAAACTTTTGAAATGTACACAGCTTGGCAGGCTGGCCAGGGCAGCTGAGCTTCAAGAGGACGTGTCCCAGCCATCTGTTGCCCCATTTCATACCAGCCTTCTGCGCTTGCTGCTGCCGAGGAGCGCTGGCTGGACAAGGGCAACTGTAGCCCCGGCTTCTGACAGTTGCTGCACACAGTCTTGGGTGGCGTGGGGGAGGGGAAGCTATTTTGTTTTGCTTCGCCTTGAGGTTATGGAGTCCCCTCTCCCCCCATTTTAGAGATCCAGAGAGTTCTAGGGATAGAGACAAAGGACATTATCTGTGATTTTCCCTTGATCAGAGCAGCTCAAACTGTACTCAGCTACTCAGAGGTGATTCAGGCATGCAATGTGAAGATTAGAATTTCATTTGAAACAATATTTCAGTATTTTAAAAACTGCTATTAAAACGTGTTTAGTGTGTAACAATGTGAGTGCGTTAAATAAACACTTTTAGCCTAGCAAGACCTCAGGGTTTAAGTTGCACTGCCAGTGAACTAACTTTGAGGGGAGGACAGTTGATATTATGATTCTTTTGTATTAGTAGACTTTATTTTTATTATTATTTTTTAAATTTTTATTTATTTTTGAGAGAGAGACACCGTGTGAACCTGGGAGGGGCAGAAAGAGATAGAGGGAGACACAGAATCCAAAACAGGCTACAGGCTCCAAACTGTTAGCACAGAACCCACGAACTGTGAGATCGTGACCTGAGCGGACATTGGACACTTAACCGACTGAGCCACCCAAGAGCCCCTATTATTATTTTTTTAAGTAAGCTCCATGCTTGATCTCACAACCCTGAAATCAAGAGTCTCATGCTCTACTGACCCAGCCAGGCACCCCAATAGGTTTTAGTTTTCAAGAAAGATTTTAGGCGCACCTGGGTGGCTCAGTCAGTTAGGTGTCCAACTTCAGCTCAGGTCATGATCTCACGGTTCATGAGTCCAAGCTCCATGTCAGGCTCGTGGCTGTCAGACCAGAACCTGCTCCAGATTCCCTGTCCCTTCCCCCCAAAACACTGTCTCTGTTTCTCTCAAAATAAATGAATTAAAAATAATTTTTAAGGAAAATTTTAGATTTAGAAAGAAATTGAGCAGATCATACAAAATTCCCATATTACCTTCCCCCTCTCCAGCACTCACTTTCTCCTATTATTAACATCTTACATTAGTGTGGTACATTAGTCACAATTGGTGAATCAATTTTGAGACATTGTTATCAACTAAAGTTCGTAGTTTTTTCAAATATCTTTAGCTTTTACATAACGGCCTTTTTTTGTTGTTGTTCCAGGATCCCAGGTAGGATTCCACATTATGTTAAAGTGGTATTGTCATGTCTCCTTGGGCTTCTCTTGACTGTGACAGTTTCTTCTTTCCTTTTTGATGATCTTGTGAGTACTGGTTGAATATTTTGTATACTTTCTATTGGGATTTGTCTGATGCTTTTCTCACATGTAGGCTGAGGTTATAGGCATGGGGGAGGAAGATCACAGATGTAAAGTGCCATTTCCATCACATCATATGTGTATACAAAGATACACGTTATCAACATGGTTTATGGTTATTTATGTAGATCGTGACCACCTGGCTAAAGTAGTGTTTGCCAGATTTCCCTACTGCAGAGTTTTCTTTGAAAAAGAATGTATATAAGTATGGACTCACAGATATTTATGTCTTTGGGCTATAATCAAATCCTACTTTATTTACTCCTCAAATTGTCTAGCTTTGGCCACTGGGAGGTCTTTGGGTTGACGCCTATGCTCCTGTGACATACCCCCTTCAGTAGGGTATTTTTGGTAAACTCAGTTTTGTGATTTGTGCTGACTTTGGCGCATGCTCCTCCTGGCATCCCTGAGCCCAGGCTGGCACGGGTGGTGGGTGTGCCTTGTGAGGTTCAGTGCAGCACCAGCCTGGGCATGTCTGCTTATGAAGAGCAGAGCAACGAAGGGCTGAGTACTTTCCGCATGGGGTGCACTGGGCTCCATAAACTACCAGGATTATCCCAATGACTATGAAGTGATAAAACTGTCTTGTTTGTTTAGTACTTGTTGTAAGTTTTACTTGTTTATTGCCCAACTTCTATGTTTATGATGAGGATAAAGAGCAGTTGTTGGATATTTTGAGAGTTACTCACTCAACTTTTTTATTTTAGTGTTTATTTCTTTTGGAAGGAGAGAGTGAGAGAGAGAGAGACAGAGCATGAGCAGGGGAAGGGCAGAGAGAGAGGGAGACACAGACTCCGAAGCAGGCTCCAGGCTCTGAGCTGTTAGCACAGAGCCTTATGAGGATTTCAAACCCACAAGCTGTGAGATCATGACCTGTGCTGAAATGGGAGGCTTAACCGACTGAGCCACCCAGGTACCCCTCACTCAACTTTGAAACAAAAATTTGTATTACTTATTTCTAGCACCTAGATTGGTTAAATTGAAAACCATTCTAATCTAAAAAGACAAATTAGCAGGAGTTAAGAGCACAGACCCCACTGCAGGACTGTCTTGATTTAAATCCTTGACTTTGAGCAAATTATTCCATTCCTCTGTACCTCAGCTTTTCCACCTCTAACAGGGGAATGTTAATGATAGATCTACTTCAAAGGTTTGTTAAGTGAGCTAATTAATGTAAGGTGATTGGAGCAGGGCCTGGCATGTAGTGGGTGCTATGTAATGGTGTCTATCATCATTACTTATAACCATCTGCTGCGGCCTTAATGTTTATGCCCCCCTCAAATTCATATGTTGAAACCCCAACCCCCAAGGTGATAGCATTAGGAGGATTAGGTCATAAGGATAGAGCTCTGATGATCAGAATTAGCACCCTTATGAAAGAGGCCCCACAGATCTCTCTAGACCTTTCTGTCATGTGAAGATCTGATGAGAAGCCTGCTAATCAGAAGAAAGCCCTCACTGGGCCATGCTGGTACTGTGATCTTGGACTTCCAGTCTCCAGAACTGTGAGAAATGAATTTCTGTTGTTTATAAGTCTCCCACTCTTCAGAATTTGCTATAGCAGCCCAAACAAACTGAGACGCCCTCCATTTATGTGATCAGAATTTTCTCAGAACTGGGTGACCAAAAGCAAAATAGAAAAATAAGTTGGATGCCAAGACTGACTGTGAATCAGCCAGGGCTTTGATTTAAAGGCACAAGAGGAACTGGCTCTGGATGAGTAAAGCTGAAGAGGAATTCATGGAAAGGATTTTGGGTAGCCCATGGAATCTCTGGGAAGGCCAGAGAGCCAGGCACAGGGCATGAATGAGAACAAAGGATGCTGGGAAGTAGCTAGGAGCATGGCCAAAATTGTGGCTCAGAGGTTATCCAGAGCCCTGCCCTGGATCAGAACCCTGGGGAGCTTGGGCCACAGCCAGGGCTGGGGCCTGAAAGATGACCAGACTGCTGCCACTACCCTACCCTGGAATCTGGATATGGCTGCCACAGCTGCTGCCACCCCCACTGGAGAAGCTTCTCTAAGGGGTACTCTCTGTGGTCTCTGATTCAGAATACAAGTGGTGCTCCTGATTGGCCAAGCCCAGGTCACATGTCTGGGTCCTGCCAATGAAGGAGGTTGGGAAGCAAGTGTCATGATTTCATTCTCTATAGTAAGAGGTGAGCAGTGGACTCTAACTTCCACTAAGGCTCATAAGATAGAGTATCCTGGCTCCCAGGAGGGAAGCTAAGTCAGATCCTGACATCTGCTGAATGCACCTTGCAATGGAACTGCCCATCCCCTTGCCTGGCCAGCCAAATCTGGCCATACAGGCAGCTCCTTGGAAGCAGGGGCCATGCCCTCCCCTTCTGGCATCCTCAGAACCCAACAGGGCATGACCCAGCAAACCCTTGTGGAAGAGATTTGACCTGCTGTATTTGGGTGTTGCCCACACCTAGTCATGACCAACTGGAAGAAAGGGAGGTGGAAGGGCTAAGTGGACAAACTGTGTGAGAGATTTTCCTCAGTTTTAACTGTACTTTGGAGAAGGAATGGAGTCAAGCAAGGCTGAAGAGCGTTTTGGTTGTCCGGGTAGGAGATGACGGTGGCCTGAAATGGGGATTGGCAGTGGCATGTGAGAGAAGTTTGAGGACTTTGTTAGAGGAGAGGTCATCATCTAACCAGAAGGTTGTAGGGACCTTAGATGCATAGGCAAGCCTCAGAGGGTAAACAGTTAGTGTTGGTCCAATGTGAGTCAATTGGCTAAAGTCTCACCAGGAAGTGGATGGTAGAGAGTAAGTCCAGGAGGTGGTTGGCTGACTCAGTTGGTGGAACATTAGATTCTTGATCTCGGGGTTGTGAGTTCGAGCCCCATGTTGGGTGCAGAGATTACTTAAACAATAGTTTTTTAAAAAAATCGTTAAAGAAACAAAATAGGTCCAGCAGGTGATGGGGCTCAGCAACAGGAAAAAGTGACCAATGAAAGAACTCCAGTCCCTGCAGAACTGGATGAGGAAAGAGAATTTTCCACTGGACAAATTGAAATGGGAGACAATGGGAAATCAGAACCAGGAACCAGGGTCCCCACAGCTGTCCTGGACTGGCAGCAAGACGCGGATGCTCATCTGTGAGACAGGGATGCAGAATTCCTTGTGTCTGCCTCATTCCGTCTATAAGTAGGTGGATTCTCTTTAGTCAGATTCAGCTTCAAGGTTTGTGGGGAAGGGGAAGTGGTGAAGGGGAAAGGACAGAACTTTGCCATCAGAAAGAACGGGGTTTGAATCTCATCTGGAGCCACTTACTAGTTCTATGACTCCAGACAAGTTACTTAACCTTCCTGAGCCTCAGCTCAGTTGTCTGTAACTTGAGGATAAGAATATCTACTCTACAGGGCTACTGAATAAGAATGACAGTACCTACTGCATGAGGTTATTGTAAGAATGTGGCAGTTAACACATGAAAGGTCAGGGGTGGCACCAGGGTGGACACTCAGTCAAGCTGTCAACCATCCCCTTTATCAGAAGTCTTCTGTGTGCTGGGCCTTGGGCTGAGGGTTTCAGGTGCTATGTTCTCTCTCTCTTAAAATTTTTTAACGTTTTTATTTAGTTTTGAGAGAGACAGAGACAGAGACAGAGACATAGTGCAAGCAGGAGAGGGGCAGAGAGAGATTGGGAGACACAGAATGAGAAGCAGTCTCCAGGCTCTGAGCTGTCAGCCCAGATCTTGATGTGGGGCTCGAACTCATGAACGGTGAGATCACGACTTGAGCCCAAATCAGATGCTTAACCAATTGAGTCACCCAAGAGCTCCTAAGTTCTCTCCCTCTTAACAAATCAAGGGAGATATTTCTATTCCCATTTCATAGGCTAAGAAATAGTCTCAGAAGGTTAAGAAACTTGCCCCAAATCACATTGCTAGCAAACATATTTTTCATTAAGGTTCACTAGTGTTTTCCCAACTTTAGTGTGCATCCTCTGTACAATTTTTTCTATATCAACTCACCCCCCATACAATTTTTATTTAATATCTTATTTAATTTATTTTCATTAATTTAATTTAAAAACAGCTCTGAGATATTAATTCATGTGCCATCCTGTTCACCCGTATGAAGTGTATAATTTAATTTTTTTAGTATATTCATAGATTTGTACAACCACTACCACAATCAATTTTAGAACATTTTCATAATTAATTTACTTTTTTTTTTATTTGAGAGAGAGAGAGAGACAGGGCATTCATTGAAGTGGGGGAGAGGAGCAGAGAGAGAGAGAGAAAGAGAGAGAATCTCAAGCATTCCCAGCACAGAGCCCAATGCAAGGTTGGATCCCGTTCATGTCCTGAGCCAAATATCAAGATTTGGAAGCTGAACCAACTGAGCCACCCACGCGCCCCATAATTAACTTACTTTTATAGTAAACTTTGTATCATTCCCATAAATGGAAAACTTGTATTATTTGCCATAAATGGAAGGCAAAACAAACATAAGTAGAGCAACAACCAACAGCTAAGTCATGTTATTGCTCTCTAGCTAGTGCTGCCTGTTAAGTGTCTAAGCTTCAGACTTGTTTGCCAAAAAAGGAGATTAGCAGATATTATAGTGTTGTTAAAGACACACTAACACTAACTCGAGACCCTTTGGCATAATCAGAAAAATAAAAAGATAATTGAAAGGAAACTTACTTTCTCACTGTGTAATATCATACCACATCCCAGAAGCACCAAAAATCATCTTGTGTATATCTCCCACACTTGTCTCCTCCAGGTAAGGTAAGTGACTTGTCCAATACAGTGAGGTGGGTGCAGACTGGGTCTAGAATTCAGGCCTCTTAACTTCTTTTTTTTTTTTTTGAAGTTTATTTATTTATTTTGAGAGAGAAAGTGTGCACATTCATATGCAAGAGGTGGAGGGGCAGGGAGAGTGGAGAGGCTTCATGATATCAGCACAGAGCCAATGTGGGGGCTCAAACTCATGAACCGTGAGATCATGACCTGAACCAAAATCAAGAAATCAAGAGTCAGAGGCTTAGCCCACTGAGCCAGGCAGGTGCCCTCCGTCCTCTTAACTTCTAATGCAATTTCCTTTCTTTGTCTCTTTGTTTCTTTTTAATTTTATTTAAATCCAAGCTAGTTTGCATATAGTGTAGTAATGGTTTCATGAATAGAATTTAGTGATTCATCACTTACATAGAACACCCAGTACTCTTCCCAGCAAGTGCCCTCCTTCATGCCCATCACCCATCTAGTCCATCCCCCCACCTAACACCTCTCCAGCAACTCTCAGTTTGTTCTCTGTATTTAAGGGTCTCTTACAGTTGGCCTCCCTCTCTGTTTTTATCTTATTTTTCTTTCCCTTCCCCTATGTTTATCTGTTGTGTTTCTTAAATTCCACATATGAGTGATTCACATGATATTTCTCTTTCTCTGACTAACTTACTTCGCTTAGCATAATACACTCTAGTTCCATCCACATTGTTGCAAATGGCAAGATTTTATTATTTTTGATCTTTGAGTAATATTCCACATCTTCTGTTTTCATTCATTAGTCAATGGACTTGTGGACTCTTCCCATACTTCGGCTATTGTTGATAGCACTGCTGTAAACATTGAGGTGCGTGTGCCCCTTTGATCAACAGCATTTTTGTGTCCTTTGGGTAAATACTTAGCAGTGCTATTGCTGTGTCACAGGGTATCTCTATGTTTAACTTTTTGAGGAACCTCCATACTGTTTTCCAGAGTGCCTGCACCAGTTTCAACTACACCGTAGTCCTCTTTGCACTCAGTATTTTCAATTACCTCAAGTGCCTAAATTGTGTGTTGGACAGATGTGTTACAAATTCATAAAGCACATATTTTTAAAATTTTTTAATGTTTATTTATTTATTTTGAGAAATGAGAGATAGAGAGCAAGCAGGGGAGGGGCAGAGAGAGAGGGAGACAAAATCCCAAGCAGGCTCCTCACCATCAGTGTGGAACCCAGTGTGGAGCTTGAACTCACAAACTGTGAGATCGTGACCTGAAATGAAATCAAGAGTCAGTCACTTAATTGACTGAGCCATCCAGGTGCCCCAATAAAGCACATATTTTATAGCTAAGAAGGAACCTCAGAGATAATCTAAGCCAACCCATTTCATCTCATATATGAGAAAACCAATGAGTTTGTTCACCTAAGCATGTTCAGAACTGCCTGGCAGTCTGTTGAACATATTACCAAAAATGTAGCTATAAATAGTCCAGAATTATAATTATTCTCCTCTGGTTTCAGGCTTAAGCCAAACTTCCTGATATCTCAGCCCTTCCCTAGCTTTATCCTCCTCTTTAATTTGATCCTTTGGTCTGTCCTGATCTCTGTATGAGTAGTTTCCCTTGGCCCAAACTACCAAGATGGCTTTAAGGATCACAGGCAAGAGAGGAATTAGTTGGTGGGTCAAGGGTGTGTGTCATATGAGAAAGAAATGAGGGGTTGTCAAGAACTGTGAAGGCTCTAAAATTTAAACTGACTTGCAAGCTAACAAGGTAGCCTGCCACAGTTTCATGGAAGCTACTGGGTCAGAAAGAAAGGACTTCTTTACTCACAGCAATAGTAGCAGCAAGAGTATTGGCATTTTCTTGTACTGGTTTCCTGATTCCCAATTCCCAAAGGCAATGCAAAGAGGGCCAATCATTAATGCCTGTTATTCATGGACACGGTGCAGTCCATTGCAAGAGAGGAACCCAAAAGCCTAGAGAACCAGATCTTAAATAATAGACAGTAAGCCTGTCTATACTTTGCTCTGAGAAAGATACTATCTTGAAAAGATAGTCTGAAACAAAGAGCATTCAATGACTCTGCTCACAAGGCATGCAGAAATGTGATAGACCCATGGAGAATTATCTCCCAACAAGTGTTAAGTACAAATGTGGAAAGTGAGCTCACAGTCCTCCAGCTACATCAGAAGACAAAAGATGGGGAAGATGGGAGAGGAAGCATAGGCGAATCAATCCTGTCCTTTCTCTATCGATTCTATACTGGTGTCGATTATGGCAAGGGCACCTGGAAGCTTATTTGTGGCATTTGGCACATGTCTTCTGTTTGATGTATGTAGCTTTCAATTCACCCCCTTGACAGGGTTTAGATGATTCCAATCATTTCTTTGCATAGCTGTTAGAGGTTCCAAAACTCCACAGAAGAGAGGGGAATGCATCCGTCCAAACATTATTTGCTTCCAGGAGATAGTGTGTGCTGGGCAAACCCATGGTGGCCACACTGCAGTTGGGTATGGGATGTGCACCTATTTCTTGTATACTATCCTTCTAAGCCTGTAATAAATGTGGTAAAGTTTGCTTGCCACTGTGATACAGTCAGCAAGACCCCTGACTTGGTCTAGCCTCTCATTTGAAACCAGAACTAGACGGGTCACGAAGTCAGGCTTTATTTGTTATATGGGCTCCATATCTGAGGCAGCTGCTTCGTATCTATAACCAAGACCAGAGTCCAGGCCTCTGGCTGACAGGCCTCAAGTTGGCTAGGTTTTTGTTTTTTGTTTTTTGTTTTCTTCCTCTGCCTAGATGAGGATGAATTCCTAGGCTAAAGGAAGGACAATGAAGCTCAGGGCAGGAGCTCATAGATATTGTCAGAACCACATCAGAACCTGGGATAAGGTCCACAGAGGGACTCTGTGGCATTCCCCTGGTCCTCAGGCTCTTTGCAACCATATCACATGGGAGTTAACCAATCAACTGGAATCAGGCAGTGAGAGCCTGGCAGGTGAGTCAGTGACAACATCCTCTAACTAGGGGCAAAGGGCAAAAATTATGTCAAGAAACCAGGCAGAGCCCAACACTGCCCAATACAGGGCAAAGGCCATTCAACTGGGTTAGCTTTAGAAAGTGATACTAAAAGAGTGATAGAGGGACTGTAGATGACCCAGCTGAGGTGATGAGCTGCTCTAAATATAAATGTAATATATATATATATAATTTAGAGTTGTCCATGCAAAGTGGTCCTTCCGTCTCATTAGGGAACTCAATTTAGAATTAAGAAACAGAAGGGGATAAATTAGAGAGTCCAGGGGTTTTTCTGTACTGTTCAAGCAATCCACAAACTATGGCTTTACACAATTCCTTGGAGCTGCTGTGAAGAATTTCAGTTCATGAAGACCCCCACAGAGCTGTAGCTCCCTATGGACTCAATATACTGCCACAGTATATGGTCCCTTGTTGTAATCCCTAGATATTACCCCACCCGGGGGAGGAGGACTTCCTTCTTCTCTAAGAAGTCAGGAGTCTTAAAGTAATACCATGAATGTCTAACAACTTCTTGGCCAGAGAGCTCAAAAGACACCACCCACATTAGTTCTAGGACTGATGTCCCAGGACCAATATATATTACCGGCAGATGATTGTGTAAGGACTTCCTCCCCACTATGTAGTAAGCTCAACCTTTGAGCTGTGCATGCCAATAAATAGTCACCTGTCTCAAACAGAAAAAAGCAACCTGTGCGGACTGATTGAACTCTGGTCTTGCTAGCCAACCTGGATCCCAGGAATGCTGCGCACACTGCCTTGACTCTTGGGTTTGTGTTTTTCTCTTCATTGTGAAAAGGAGGATTCATTTACAAACTCCGGGCAGTGGTCTTGCCTTGTTGGGGAACTGTGGTCATCAAACACACATTTTCACAGGGGCTTCTGACAATTAACTCTGGTTTACTTTTGTTAACCACTTCTACGTTAGGCCTCCACATTGTGGCCCACTAGCATCAACAGTTAGTTATTAAGTCTTGAGAAGAAGCTCTGAGGGATGGTTTGTGAATTAGAGTTCATCCGTAAACCAGAGGACTGTGTACAGATTGAACTTTCAAGGTACTGTCTTAGAGTATCTAGTGGCCTGTTACTTAATCATGGGGCTTTGCCTAGCTCCTGCCAGCCAGCCTTCCTTTTCAAATTGTTATCTGAAAACTGGAACTCCTAGTATACAATGTAGCACATGCCTCTAGTAACATGATGCAAACATTTTCCAGAAAACACCATATTTGGAAAATGCCACCGCATTAGTTTTCTATGTCTCTTGTAACAAATTACCACGAAATTGGTGGCTTCAGACAACACAGGCTTTTATGTTACAGGCTGAAATCAAGGTGTCAGTATGGCTGCATTCCTCTCCTGAGCCTCTAGGAGAGAATCTGTTTCCTAGCCTTTTCCAGCTTCCAGGGGCCACCCACATTTATTGGCTCATGACCCCTCTTCTCTGTCTTCAAAGCCAGCAACGTTGCCTCCCTTTGGCCATTCTCCTATAGTCATAGTCTCAACTTCCTCCCACTGATTCCTCTTCCGTCTCCCTCTTCTTCCACTTCCAAGGATTCTTGTGATTACATTAGCCCATCCTGACAAACCAAGATAATCTCCTTATTTTCAGATCAGCTAATTAGTAACCTCAACTCAATTTCAACCTTAATTCTTCTTTGTCATGTAACCTAACATATTCACAGGTTCTGGGGATTTGGACATGGACATTTGAGGGAAGACTTATTCTGCCTACCAAGTCCCCTGCTGAATTACATTTGGACAATCAGAGGTGAGGAAATGTAAAGACTTGCTCAATGTCTATCTTCCCAGCTGGCCTGTATAGACGGGTCAAAGCTTTTAACTTGCATGACATCTTAAATGTACATAGTATAGCCAATTTGATTCTCTCCATGAGCAGATGGTTGGGGAGGTTTATAATGGAGAGTCCTGTTTAGAGGTCTTGGTGACACGTGATATCCATACAGAATCCTTTTTGTTGGTGAATGATTTACTTATTTAACTGAGACTTAACACATATATCAGAGCTTTGCAAACTAATTTAATTCTTACAACAAACTTATCAAGTATGTAAAGTTTCCTCGTTTTACAGATAAGGAAACTGAGGCATAGAAAGGTTAAGTAGGGGCTCCTGGGTAACTCAGTCCATTAAGCATCTGACTCTTGATTTTGACTCAGGTCATGATCTCACAGTTTGTGAAGTTGAGCCCTGTGTCAGGCTCTGCGCTGACAGTGCAGAACCTGCTTGGGATTCTTTCTCTCTTCCCCTCTGTGGCTCTCTCTTTCAAAATAAGTAAATAAACATTAAAAAAGAAAAGAGAAAAGAAAGGCTAAATAACTTGTCCAAGGTCATACGGCTAGTATATGGCAGACGTAGGACTTGAAGCCAGGCAGCATCTGCTCAGTCCAGAACCCTTGCTCCTGACCACCATGTCAAGCTGCCTTTTTCTCTTGGTTTCCGCCTGTCCCCAGGCCTCTGCTGCTCCCAGCTATGCCAGGTGAATTTGTGGTCTGTTCTTCAGCAACACCCCCAGCACTGGCTTCTCCCCTTTGCAACTTGCTGCTCATTGCCCTCTGTTCTCAGGGGTGCAGACCCATGATCCTCCCCTGAGCGTGGCCACAGGTGGCCTTGCCCCACCAGGGCAGTCACACAGCAGGCTGTTTGCTCTCGATGTGTATCCATGCCATGTGGGAACCATGGAGATCAGGAAAGCTGAGCCTCAGAGCCTCTCTGCTGACCTAGGCTTGATCACCAGGGTCACTTTGACATAACTGCCCCGAGTTTGGTATAAAACCACCTTTGGGGCAGATTCCTCTCAGAATCCCAGTGGGAAGCAAGGTAAAGGCCTCTCTTGTGCTTGTAGTAACACCATTAGCTGATGCACCTGTCCCGCTTTCCTCTAAGACCTGGAGAGGAGGAAAAATTATGATGCATTTCTGACCCTTCCTCTGTCTCCTCTTTCTCCTTCCTCCCATCTGGCAAGACGGAAAGGGGGCGGCTTCTCTTTCATTGCCTTAGAGTTGGCCTAACAGTCCTGGGAGGGAGGGGCCTGTGAGCTGGTCCTTCAGGCTTGGCTTTGATTCACTAAGGGAGGAGAATTTGGAAGGATTTGGAAAGGCTCTTAAGTCACCGCTAGTTCCTCCAACTATACAATGGGACAATATTTTGAGGCCAAGCCCGTCATAAGTCCCCTGTGTATGGGGGTATTTATTACTCTCTTAACCTAGAACTTTCACACTTCTTTGCCTGCACGTAGGGAGTATGTTTTTCACGGTGACCCAGACAAATATGTACATATATATTATAAACAACCAAACCAAAAGCTACACAAATACTTATTACTTAGTACAATGCATCTCATCACTTTTTTTAAAAACTTAATGTTTATTTTTGAGAGAGACAGAGCGCAAGTGGGAGAGGGACAGAGAGAGAGGGAGACACAGGATCTGAAGCAGGTTCCAGGCTCTAAGCTGTCAGCACAGAGCCTGATGCGGGGCCCGAACTCAGATCATGACCTGAGCCGACTGAGCCACCCAGGTACCCCCATCTGATCGTTTTTTAAGATAGTCTTTTTTTTTTTTTTAAAGGAAGAACACTGGTGGTAACCCATCACTCACGTCCCCAGGCAGACTTACTAGCTTCCTTCTGTGGGATCTCACCGTGCCCCCAGTGTGAAGCTTCTCCTCTCAGATTGTAATTTACATGTCTTTCTCTCCCACTAGGGAGAGACTTTGTCCCTTTCATCTCCGCATTCCTAGCACAGCTACCAGCAGACATTCAGGAAGTGTTCATCGAAGGGTGAATGAAAAAGGGCCAGTGGTTTCTCTTTTCATGGCACAGGTCCCCTAGTTCTGGGGTTGGAATGCTCAGACCTTGTCAGTGAGAGACCTGGGCTCTGGGCGGGATCCCTGTGGAAGTTAGTTCGTACACCTCCCACAGAATAGACCTTGGTGTGCAAAGGATGAAGACCAGAGACTTTATATCCCCTCCTTTGATTTTTCTCCTAAGCAGACCTGTTTGCATCCCGGGGCCAGAATGCCTTTGTGTCCTCCTCCACAGTAATTTACTGTGGTAAAACTGACTGCAGACTCAAAAATCCAGGGCATTTGGCATTTTTGCAAAGCCAGACTCTAGGAAATGTTCCCGTTGCTGAACACATTGGATGTGGTTTAGGTAGCAAAGCAAATGACCTAACAAGGAATATATGTGCTGAGCCTAGTTCCTGTTAAATTAATAGATTCACATTCTGGCACATCCACAACCTCACAAGTCATAGCAACCAGATGACGACATGGCAACACAGCAGCTGTGGCCACTGCACGTGAGAAAAATCAGAGCCGAGTGTCTCTGGAGAGAAAACAGAAAAGGGCTCTACGATTGCCAGCTGAGGGGAGGGGGACATGGGGGCAACCACAAGTAGACACCTGCCCTAGTTAGGGATGGAGTGTAACATCTTTCCCGCTTCCTACAACTTTGTTTTGTATTTTCAAAGTAAATAATTTGCTCTAGTCAGAGAGGAAATGATGTTGAGAGAGAGATACCATCACGTGGACAGAATGTTCTTTGTAGCCCTGGAAGCAGCGTGGAGACGATTCTTATCAGAGATTGTCCACGACTTGCTTCTCTGCAGCAGGACCACAAGCCTTTCTTTCTAGTTTGAGACCTGCTGAAATCACCTACCTCTTCCGGCTGTTAGGCTCCAGAACCCTTCCTTTCAGCTCTCCTTCTAGGACCAAGGCCAGACCCCACCACCCCTGTGTGTGCTGAGGCCTCAGGACCAGGATAGATGCTCTGAGGAAGAGGAATAGGACACCTGGACAGATGTCGATTCTTGTGAAACAAAAATATCTGCATGTACTATCAGGTTGGTGATGCCCGACCCCAGGGCTGCCTGGGACTGAGCAGCAGCCCACACCCTCTGATCTAGTTTAAATTAAAGGGTGACCCGTGCTCTGCAAAAGAGGTGAAAGCTGGGCCGTCTCTTCTTAGGACTCATGGGTTACCCTTAGGTCTGGTCTGGGCCCCTGCCCCTTCCTCCATGTTCTCCTTTCCAAGTGAGGGACCAGGAAGCTGTGCGGGCTGGTCATTGGGCCCACACTGACTTCTCTTTTGGCCTGTGAATTAGTTACCTCTGGCTGTGTAACAAATTACTATAAAGCACAGCAGCTTAAGACAATAAACAGGGGCATCTGGGTGGCTCAGTCGGTTAAGCGTCTGACTTCGGCTCAGGGCATGATTTCACCATGAGTTCTAATCCCGTGCTGGGCTCTGTGCTGACAACTTGAAGCCTGGAGCCTACTTCAGACTCTGTGTCTCCCTCTCTCTGTCTCTGCTCCTCCCCCTAACTCATGCTCTGTCTGTCAGTCTGTCTGTCTCTCTCTCTCTCAAGAAATAAACAATAAACATTAAATTTTTAAAAATTTTACATAAGACAAAAAACAGATATTAGTTTACGTTTCTGTGGGTCAGGAATTGAGGCAGCTTAGCTGGATGCTTCTTCCTCAAGGGCTCTCAGGAGGCAGCTATTGGCTGGGGTTGAAAGACTCACCCGAAGGCTCCATTAGCATAGGCAGAGGGGGAATTATCCAAAGCAAATGTATGTGATTGTTGGCAGGCCTCAGTCGCTCCCCACAGGGAGGCCTTAGGACATGGCAGCTAGCTTCCTCACAGTGAGCGATCCAAGAGCGAGCGAGAGAGAAAGAGCATCCAAGATGGAAGCCACAGTTTTTTTATAACCTAATTTCAGCAGAGTCATCACGTGATTTTCGCCACATACTATTTGTTGGAATGGATCGGTTAGTCCAGCCCACACCCCAGGCCAGGGGACTACATAAGGGTGTGAATACCAGGAGGCAGCGGTTTATTAGCAGGGGACTGTCTTTGAGACCACCTACCACAGCTTCCACAGCCTGGTACTCCCGCCAATGCCACTCTACAGAGAAAAAGCAATGCATGTGTGTGCATATATAAGTGTCAGGCCTTCACACATTTACACCATCTGCTAATTATTCCTGGGCGTGCAGAAATCCTGAATATTCATGAAATTGTGACTGAGAATTCAGAACCACAATACTGAACAAAGAAATACTCTGCTCTTGTCCTAGCAAATACGGAGTATCATATGGTTGTTTTTAGAAGTCTGGGTGACATATTCACTCTACTCTCCTTGATTATATCATTGCTCGCCGTAAGGAGAATATGCTAAGGAATTACTTCTATCCCAAAACTGAAGTGGGCAATCCCTCCACCATCCCTCCCAGAACAGTATGATGCAATAAAAATGTCAGAAGATTGTAATTATTAAGAGTCTAATAATGCATGTGTATTTCTCAAAGCGACATTATTTTTTTATGTGGTACATTTTGTATTTATAACGTGCCGTTAATAACGTCTGAGTGGAAGTCAGAACCAGCACATAAGGGCTGCAGTGTGGGGGATTTCACGTTGCTAGGAGAGCTTCATCTGCATACTCCCCGTCTTTGGATGATTCTGCATTTGTGGCTTCCCATTAGGTATGAACACAGAACCGGGGATCATTTCCCAGATGTCCCCTTTCCATCGGTTTCACATCCATCTTTCTGGCCAAAGCCTTTACTCTATGGTTTCCTGTGCTTCAGTAAAAAGATGAAGCATTCGTACGGGAGGTTCTGTGATCTCGCCAACGTGCTAGTAGAAGCAGTATTTGGGGAAAAAGGGGAAATTGTTGAGTCCTCACCGATGCTTTTGAAGCACCTTTAAAAAGCTCCCTGTTTTCCACAACAAGCTACAATGAAGCTAATGTTTCTGTTATGAAAGCCCTCCACTGCAGTTTCAAATGTCTGCTTTTTTTTTTTTAACCACAGCAAAGGCTAACCCCGTTGAGAATTCTTCCCTAAAGAGTGCTGTTTAACTACTTTGTTGCTATTTATCAGAAACCAAAAAGGTGGCTTTTTGTTGCAGTTTTTAATATGGTGAGCGAACTTATTTCGGGTAACGATAAACTCAAAATGACTATTGCCTGATGCTCTTCTTCTCAGGACTCCACCCTACCCTCTAAGTCACTTTTGGCCCGTGATGAAACGCGGAATGCATCAGGCCTCAAAGAGATCTGTGAGTTGAGTGTAAAGGAAGAGGGAGAAATCGCGGGGGAGGATTAGAACAGAAACCATTTTGCAGCCCCAGCTTGGACGCTGAAATACCCCTCTGAAATGTGAGATATGGTAACCGTCCTGTGCACTTACAACGAGTGGAAATGTCGAAGGACGAGCGGGCAGACCTTTGGAGGGAACGTGGGGCGAGGAAACCCGTGTTTTAAGGCCCAGCTTAGGCATTATTTGGCAAAACACAAGAGCATTCTGCTTTCTGACAGGACCTTCTAGCCTCAACGCGAAACTGAAAAACTTTCTCTTCCTCCTCCTCCACCCTTTTGTTTGTGCGGTGGGTGTATTTCCCCTGGAACCCCAGCTCGCCGGGGTCCCTGAACCCCAACGCCACCTTCCAGACCCAGCCCGAGAACACAGCTTCAGTCGCATTTCTGCGGCGCGGAAACGACCCGCAGG
>NW_027551569.1:7700819-7725401 GCF_008692635.1 Crocuta crocuta
GGAGGGGTGCGGGGAGGGGCTGCCCGCGGCCTGCGTGCGGGGCCAGTCGTCCACCCTGCGTCCCGTATCCTCAGCGGCTGGGCGCAGCTGTCCCCCAGCCCTGCCCGGTGCTTCCCAGAGGGAACGTGCTCTTCCTCTTCGCAGCCTTCGGGGAGGTTGCAGGAAGGAAGTTAAAGAAACTTTCCCCCCACTTTTCTTTGCTCGGCCCTCCAGTGACGAAGAGCAGAGCAACTCGGACTTTTGGGAAAACAAGCCTGCTCCTTTCCAAAAAAGCAAAACCAGAATTGCCCCCAAGCCCCCTTTCAACAAATCGCTCCTGACTCCCCCGCCCTTTCTCTTCCCACACCAGGTCCCGAACCTGACAGTAATCCCTAAGGCCTAACACTTTGCAATTTAGCCATAAAAACTGTCAGCACGCCCACGTACATATGTGAGTGTTTTCTATATAAAACTCCGAAACCCGCTTCCAGTGGACTCTGTGGCATCTCAGCTCTCTTCTGTTTTCTAAAACTGCTAGGGCTGCAGGATCGTGCCTGTGAACTCTGCTGGTGGTTCCCGCCGCCCTGGGCAGCCTCGTGGCGCAGGGCTTTTTAAAGAACAGCTGAGAAGTTTATGACATCCCTGCAAAGTAACTCGGGGCTGGCAGGCCGGGCGGGCGGCGGCCAGGCTCCCTGACTTGGAGACTGCGACTGTGGCGGTGGCGGCCGGGGCAGCGGCGGGACAGCGTTGGTGTGTGCTGGAATGTACGTCGGTGCCGTGGGGACTCCGACATGGGATGTCTAGAGGGTGAATGGTGCAGTTCCTAGCAGCAGCTTCCTGCCGGCCTGTAATTACAGCGTGATTGCACAGTCAGGCATTGTTGGCGTGGATGTTTATACACAGGCTATTGTGCAAGACCTTGGTGGCAGGGAACAAAACGCAGATTTGCATTGCAAATGCCCAGGACAGATCTGGGCTTGAGCTGCAGTCACCAAGTTCTTTTTTGGCCTTTAACCTTAGCTAGGTGATTTAGTTCCTTGCCTCTCCCTTAACCTGGGACAACTTTCCAAACGCCAGAGAAGTGAAGGGGACCCAGGAGAGCAGACCTCTCCACTCCCACCTTAGGCAGCCTGAAAACTATCCCAGGGAACCGTACCCTTATTTGTGTCTGTAGAAAATGTGGAATGACGTCAGCAGGAAAAGGAGATGGGAGATCGCTATCAGCCTCCCTAAACGGGAAAGCAGTTTGAATTAGCAAAATTGCAGGGTCGCTTGGAGTGGGGCCTGGTTGCAAAGAGGACACGTCAGACATGTGTGACTGAGCTGGCGAGCTAGACTTTGAGCCTTGAAGTGTCAGCTGCAGAAACTTAGTAGGTGGGTCCTAATTCCTTTATTGTCTTCTGGGCAAAGGGAAAATGCTGGGGCTTTGAGACTGTGTGTCTGTGACGGTGTCTGGGGTGGGTGGGGCGGTGCCCGCAGGGGAGTGACTCAAGTACATTTTCTCCTGAAGAGCCCATTTCCTGAGCCCGGCCTGCAGTGCAGAGCAGGATGGGGGTCCAGAGCAGGATGGGGGTCCTTGTATCTCCTGAGCTTCTCTGCTGCAGGAGGGGAACCAAACCTGCGAATGTGGAAAGAAGGCAAACAGGTTCTCCCTGAGGGCCTCAGATGTGGCTAACTGTAGTAAGAGGGATTTTAAAAAGTCAAAAAGCTTGTATAGGATACAGCCAGCGCCATTCTGCTCCTACCCCATATCTTAACCCACTCTCCCCGTGGCCTAGGTGGAAGACTCCCATGGGGCACCTCTCAGCCCTGCACCACAGGGGTGCCGTGTGACCCTGTGGCACCACCCCACCCAGGGCTGGGGCAGCCTCTCTGCTCAGAGCGGCAGGTACTGATAGGGCGGGCACACTGCAGCTTCCCCACGCCTGGCCTTCTCCCCAACCAAGTAACTGCGTTTCACCTGGAGGAAAAAAATGCTGTTTTGCAGCCTCATGCCAGCTGTGTGTCATGGGCACAGTGACAAGTTGCTAAACCAAAACATTAGGGCACAGTCCCTGGCAGACACCTATGTGCTTCCAGAGACTCGAGGAAAAGCATGAAATCAGGACGTTTCTAGAAAGTCTGGGATGTACAGGCACAATTGCCACAGGGGAATGGGGTTTAGAGCAAAAACACCACCATGGTAGGAGTTCCTGAGTTGCACAACCTTCTCTTCTGGGTACATTTGTGTTTTTACTGAACTTGACTGTCAGGGTTCTGGTTAAGCTGCATCACCTGATGTGGTTGCTTTAGTAACCTGCTGGTGCCCAGCACTAGCCTTGGGGGGCAGAGGAGGGGAGCATTCCCTTCCGACACCAACGAAAAGGCAGTTTTGAGTTGCAGTACTTAGTGTTAATTTAGAACCTGCAGAGACTGAAGGTGCCCAAAGGCCCTCAGGAGTGTGGGCAGGAGAACAGAGAGAGGAGAGGAACCCCTTGCAAAGGCCAGAGGAGGAAGGAAGTGGATTTCCTGGAATTGTGGCCCCACTAGGAGTTAGTTGCCTGCCCACATCTTCGGTTCAACCTGGCTAATTTTTGTACCTAACTCAGGCCCTTCTCCTGGCTTGCCCGGTTTTGCCTTTGCATTCACAGGGCTTGGCCCGCAGTTGTACTTGGCCCAGGGTAAGACCGGAAACGCAATCCCGACTTCCTCTCCCACCTTATGTAAATGCTGATTTATGGCCTAAATTTGCTGCCCAGTTCCCCGCCCCTGAGCAGCCCTGCTGCCTCGTTATGCACGATTAGGAACAATATTGAGAAAGCTCTGCATCAGAACCCGACAGACTTTAAAAAATCATTTTGTTTTAAGAGGAGAAACTGTTGGAGATAATTAGCAAGCTCAGCAACTCTGGTGAAAACCCCAGAGTGTCACTGAGAGAGGCAGATGAAGTCCCCTGCAGGAAGGTGGTCTCAAAATGAAGGCCTTTTATGCTCTCCAGGCCTGCTATGTATATTTCTGTCCATCTGCCTCCTCCCAGTGGCCTCACTCCCTACACCACAATCCAGTGTTTTGACACCACAACTAACCTCCAAAAAAGGAGGCAGAACACCCCCCGGCTAAAAGAGGGCATGCCCGACTCTGAAGAAAGTGCTACAGTTTTCCAGATGCCTGGCAGTTCTGTCCTGCAAATTTGTTTTCTTCTTTAAAATGTTCCCCCCTTCATTTCTCGCACTCACTGAAGCATCTCTTTGTAAGGCCCTTAAACCTTTTTTTCCTCGTCTCCATGACACAGGACCTTGCTTTATGAATCTCTGACTTTCTCTACCAAGTGCTGCTTGCAATATACACAAGGCTTTGCATAAGCCTCAGATAAAAGGCTCTCTGTAATGTCACTGAAAATGCCTGGATGCAAGGGTTACCCTTTTGCTCAGCAACCTTCAACGGCTCCCCGCTGTCTGCATGGTAAGGATCAAACTTCTAGGCTGGCAGTCAGGGCCTTCCACACAGGGGTCTGGCCTCTGCTGATCTCCTGCCCTAACCCTCTGCTGTGACCCAGTGACCCACTCTGTGTGATTGTCCAAACTGCTGGTGGCAAGCATTCCTATCTCTCATGCTTCCCCGCTAGCCTGAAATGCCTTTTTCTTCTCTCCTGCTTGGCTCAGTCTTGCTTTCCCTCCAGCCCTGTTCATGTCTCCTTCTTCAAGAACTTCCCCTGTCCCATCCTGCAGGACATCCCCCAGGGACTTCAGTAACATCCACGGGGGCCCTGGACTGAAGAAAACCTTGAAACCTGGTCTAAAGGATTTTTAACATTTCCTTTGGGCTTCACTCATCCCCTTCATTCAGCTCCTTCAATGTGCCTTTTGTGTGGATCACCGTTACCCCTTTTTAACTAAACTGGAAGTCCTTGTTTGAAATGTAGTTGTGTCTTCAGGCCTGGTGCTCTGCTCACAGCAAGACCCAGTAAATATTTGGTGATGAGGATACAAATGGCAATGGCTATCAAATATTGTCGGTTTGTGTAGACACACACAGCCACACCAAGCACCAAGGACCATGGTTCCTGGTCTGTATTCTAAACATTTATACAGCCTTGCTTCCTCCTGCCCGTTAGCCTCTCCGGTGCGTCTTGGCTTTGCACTTCATTGTTCTGTTCCATTTCCAGTACCTCTTCCCCATTGGCGCCAGATGGTTTCTGTCCAGCTCCCACACTGGCTCCTCCTTGTCCTGATTTGAGCCCCGTTGACCTGCCTGCCCCACAATGTCCTATGCCTGAGTGACAGCTCTTAGGGAAGAGCATTCATCATCTGGGTTGGCTTGTCCTTCCAAGGGAACCAAACTGTTAGAAGGAGGTAGGGCCAACTCTCAGGCAAGACTTTTGAGGAAGACAGAGAGGTGTTCCCTGGTTAGCTGCAGGTTTGTTTTGCACAGAAAGGTATTGAATTGAACCTATAAAACTAGGCTAAACTATAAAACAGAGTCTCTGGGAGATCCTGGCTAAACCCTAATATTGGCCTTGACTAGGAAGATTCTGTCTCCACCCAGTTCTCATGCTGTTAACCTCAACCTTGCCATATAAGCTAGATCCTTTCTTTTTGAATTGAGATATAATTCACAAACCGTAAAATGTACTCTATAAGATAGATTCCTTAAAAATTTTGTCTTAGATAGGGGCGCCTGGGTGGCTTAGTCGGTTAAGCGTCCGACTTTCACTTAGGTCATGATCTCGCAGTTCGTGGGTTCGAGCCCCGCGTCGGGCTCTGTGCTGACGGCCCGCTCAGAGCCTGGAGCCTGTTTCAGAGTCTGTGACTCCCTCTCTCTCTGACCCTCCCCTGCTCACGCTCTCTCTCTCTCTCCTAGAAATAAATAAAACATTTAAAAAAATTAAAAAAAAAATTTTGTCTTATATAAAAATAAAACCTGGTAGATTCTCACGCCCACCCCAATTTTCTTTTTATTTATTTATTTTTAATGTTTTATTTATTTCTAGGAGAGAGAGAGAGAGAGAGAGAGCGTGAGCAGGGGAGGGTCAGAGAGAGAGGGAGTCACAGACTCTGAAACAGGCTCCAGGCTCTGAGCTGGCAGTCAGCACAGAGCCCGACGCGGGGCTCGAACCCACGAACTGCGAGATCATGACCTAAGTGAAAGTCGGACGCTTAACCAACTAAGCCACCCAGGCGCCCCCCCAATTTAACTTTTAAAAAGGTAATATATAAATATGGTTCAAAATTCAAAGGAGGTGTTATACAGTATAAAGTCAGTCTCAAAAGTCATTTCAACACAGACAAGAGATTGCTATACATATTATACCCACATATATGAATGCAATAGAATTAGAGAAATAAATAATCTATTGTAATCCTGAGGGAAGGAAGACCCTCTTAAGAAAGATACAAAGCAGAAGCTGTAAGAAAATATTGGTAACTTTGATAACATGGAACTTTGAAAAAATACATTTCCCAGTCTCTAATGTTCCCCAGGTTTTCAGTCCTTCAGTGTCCCTGCCTTAGGCAACTACAGTTTGTCATTTTTCAGCCATGCCTCTAGATGCAGCTTTTGCAGACTGAAGAAAGTATGAATATGTAAACAAATTCTGGCGTATTATACATAGGGTTCTGCATTCTGGTTTTCACTTAATATATCTTGGAGGTCATTCTATAACAATGCATGTAGAGCTGCCTCATTTTTTGCAACGGCTAGTACCCCACTGTAGGAAAATGCCATCATTTAATTAACTAGTCCCCTACTGAAGAGCATTTGGGCTGCTTCCAGTCTTTTGCATCTACCCACAATGTTGCAGTTAATACGTTGAATGGACTTTTAATTGAAAGTTCTTGAAGAACATACATGGGTGAAACTAGAATTTACATAGAAAACTATTTCTGAAAAGTTATGCACAAACCGCATTTAGTAAACCAATAATTTCTAGAATCTGCTGTTTCACTAAACAATCAATTTTTAGAGCTGACTAGGACTTCAGGGACTTCATCCAGTCCCTGTTTTATAGTAACTGCAGTAACAGCATCTCAGAGAATCGTGAGGTTAAGAATGTAAACCTGGGAAGGGCACCTGTAATAACTCTCTCATTTTTAACTAAGGTTCGGAGAGGATATGTGGCTTCTCTAAGGTCACACAGCTGTTGAATGGAAGGGTCAGGGCACAAACCCCATATTATTCCATTTCCTTTTGCCATCCTGCCTGGATCATTTTAGTCATCATAATCATTAGATCCAGCATGTTTCTTCGTAAGCCAAGGACTCTATCTCTTCAGTTTCCTTAAGTCAGTACACAAAGATTTAAAAAGAAGAAACTTACCAACAATGAACAATGGGGGAGGGGAGGTCTTCTAGAAGAGAGTGGGATGCTTTTTTAATAGACTTCTTACCATTATATTATCTCATTATAACCTTAATTGCTCTTAATTGCTATCAACCTGTTGAGTCCCTAAAAACTCCTAACCAGCCCCTTTTGGTCAATAAGACTACTTAGTATTTTCTAAGCACAGAAAGTGGGTTGGCTAACACTAAGGAGATGGAGGAATTCTCCCAGTTCCTAAGATTCCAGTTGTCTTGTGAGGGACCCGGGAGAAGGCCCAGGAATGCACTTTTCTCTGGCCTAAGACACTAGGCCTCTAGCCCTCTATGTCCACTCCCCCCGTCCCCTCCCCAGTCTCCCTATCACAGGCCATTGTAAGGGACCTGCAAGCGGTCTTCCGCATGAGTCCATGTCCCCTTCCTCTGTGGCTTCCCAATAGCAGGTGTTCTGTGAGAACTTAGGAGTCAACAGTTGCACTCGACCTGGTGAAAGGCTCAGCATTTCCTCCACCATCTCTCCAGGGAGGCTGTGCTGAACCACCAAGCTGGCGTTTAGGATCTGAGTTTGCCCAGTTACAGAGAAGAAAACTGGCCAGAGCAGTAGCAGTGGTAACCCTGCCCAGTGTGGTTTACAGGGTACTTTCCCCATGTTCTTTTTTTTTTTTTTTTAACTTTTTTAATGTTTATTTTATTTTTGAGAGAGAGAGAGAGAGCACAAGCCTGGGAGACAGAGACAGAATCTGAAACAGGTTCCAAGCTCTGAGCTGTCATCACAGAGCCCGATGTGAGGCAAGAACCCATGAACCATGAGATCATGACCTGAGCTGAAATCAGACGGTTAGCTGACTGAGCCACACAGGCGCCCCTACCTCACGTTCTTGATTCTTTTACTTACTCATGTGACATGCACTTATTAAATCCCTACTGTGTGCTCTGTGCTAGGTACTGGGCATACAGAGATGAAGAAGATTCAGCCTCCCACTTCAGGGTGCTCATTGTCTGTGAGAAAGACAGACATGTGCAAAAGCCAAGAGCAATTAGTAGCATGCTGTCAATGTGAATGTGCTCAGGGGTCTGCTGGGCTCAGTGGAAGGACTGGTCACTTCTGCCAGGCCAGAGGAGAGAGGAATGTTAGGAAAGGTCCAGGATGGTCACTATGCCTTACATGATACCTGTGCTTGGTGAATGCTGTGGAATTAATGAATGAGAAGCTTTCTGGAGGACCTGATTGTGAGTGGAGTCCTAAGAAATGAGTAGGTGTCCACCAGGTAGCAAAGAGAGTCAGGGCATTCTCGACATGGGGAGCAGCTCAGGCAAGTGCAGTAGAGGCATGACATGGTTCCCTGGGGAACTGCTAAGAGGTTTGGACCTCAGGGTGAGGGCAATAGGAGCCACAGAGGGCTGGCTCTGTGTGTGTGTGTGTGTGTGTGTGAGAGAGAGAGAGAGAGAGAAAGAAAGAGAGAGAGAGACAGAGAGAGAGAGACAGAGACAGAGCCAGAGAGAGAGGAGAGAGAGATTTTCATTGTGAAAGATCATTCTGCTGTGATGTGGAGGTTTGACTGGAGATGGGGGAAGATGGGCAGCGAAGAGGCCCGTGAGGAGATCATTGCAGTTGTTGGGGCAAGATGGAGGAGTCTGAGCCAGAGAGGTGTGGGAGGGAGGGGCTGGATTAAGAAGATATCAGGGAGTTGGGTTGACAGGCCATGAGGACCAATCAAATGTATAGAGCAAGGGAGAAGTTGAAGTATTTGCTCAGATTTCTACTTGAGACATAGGAAGAAGAACAGATTTTAGGGGAGACACAACGAGTCTAATTTCAGACATGTTGAGTTGGAGGTGCTATGGGACATCCGAGAGGGATGTCTACTGGCCAGTTGGACATACAGGTCTGGGGCAGGAGGTCCCCAAGAGATGGCGAAGGGTGATGTTGCCCTCTGCGAATCCTAACTAAGCCATTCCAAATAAACATCATTTAAGTAAAAATGATGACTTACTGTGCACTGCAGCTTCAAGACAAGTTCCAAACAAACCCGAATACCTCCCTTTAGCCCTTTGTCTATCAGACCTTCTGGAGCAGAGCTTTGGAGATCCCCAGAGCATAGAAGGAAGTTGGAGATAGAGAAGCTGGTGGCATCACAGAAGCTGATGGCAGCATGGAGAGCACACAGTAGGAAGTGAGGGGACCACCATTGAAGAGGCACATCAGCAGGAGAGACTGAGAAGGAACCAGTGGTGAGGAAGGAAGAACCCCAGGGGAGGATGGTGTCATAGAAGCTGAGGGAGGAGGGAGCTTTGCATTCAATGAAAACAGAGACCATGATTTTGTGCAGCTAGTATGGCATGTGGCATGTAGAAAGTTCTCCATAAGTATTTATTAAATTGAGTTGAAATCCGTCAATTGTTGGCCACTGGGGACAGCAAGAAAGAGAAGACTGAAAAGAATGACTTGGGAATTAGGGGCTATTGAGGCTGTGCCAGGGGAGGCTTATCATTTGGTTTCACCTCCCTGTGAAATTGGTGGGGCAGGTATCACCTGCCGCAGGGTTGAAGTGGCACATGCAAGTTCTAGAACCCATGTTTCCTGCCTCCACATCCACCTTTCCCTGAGTTGGTGGAAAAATAGGGAGGAGTCCAAGGGAGTGGCAGTGCCTTTCGTTTCTGATATTAATGCCCCAAACCAGTAGAACCAGGGACAGGGAGGCTGTTACATTCAGCATTATGGCATTTGTCTGTATTTGTGACTATTAGGTGGCTGCAGTCTTTTTGGATGTGTGGCTATTTAAATGAGACTCTTTTCACAGAGGAGGGGACAGAAGCTTGAGTGTAGGTGTTACCTTGGGGGGGGGGCAGAGGAACCATTGTGGACATGGTGGGGCAGTCCAGGTCTTTGGACTCGGCTACATTAAGGAGAAAAAGAATGAACTGGAAGGATACGTGGTGGCTCACTGAAAGCCTGAAGAACAAGGGCTCAGAAATCGATCAGGACCTGTGGGCAGTTGGATGGCCGGCACCAAAGTGGAGGTGGATGCTGCTGGCCTGGCATCACTGATACCAGCTTATCTGGATGCTGTTGCCCCCTCCAGAATGAGTCCTGAATGCTCCCTGCCTCTCACTCCACAGGCAGAACCCAGGCCGAGCATCTGGTTGTCCAGCTCAGGTCACATGCCCACGTTCTCACTGCTGGGGGGCACTGAAGAATGAAGCTCTGAGATTCAGCTGCTCTGGCAGCAGGTGGAACTCTGCCTGCCACCAGGACTTGTGCCACGTCCCTGAGAGTGGACGTGGGAGGAGGAGACAGAGCATCCCCCTGAGGCCACTGAAAATATCTACATCTTGATCTTCATCTTTTTTGACATTTTTCTGACTTTTTCAGCCTTCAGCTAAACTGCAGGATTCTTACATGCTCTGGAGAACTAAGCATTTCCTTAGCAGTTGGGTTTCTCCTCTGGAGTCTGAGTGATTCCAGTGGAAAAGAGAGGTCATACCAGCATCTGGGTCCTCCCTGCACATTTGATTCCACTTGGAAAACTTCAGCGCTGCCTTGTGAGGACAGAGTCCAAGGCTTGGCTCTCACTAGCTAACAGGCAGTGACAGCTTGAATTCTGTTTCTCCTCTGGGCTTGGGCAAGACTCTCAGGGCCATGAGGTGTTTGGGAGGTCCAACCTTGCTTTTCAGACTGGAGGTTGGAGTTCTGGCTTCAGGCTTGGCTTGTGGATCGATTGAGGTCCCTGGTGCCCAAGCTGCCCAAGGCAACGAGACTGGGTGCCTCTCCAGTTCTGAAGATATTGAGATATTCTACCCAATATCCTGCCTGAGAGAGAAAGAGAGCTAAAGGAGCAAGAGCTTTGTGTGCCTGGGGCTGCCCAGTCTCCTCATCCACACAATGAGAGGGTGTTGGGTTAGGTGAGCATTGGCTCCCTTCTTATCCTCAAATCCTTTGCTTATAGCTCTTTGAAGCAAGGACACCTTGACTGAATTCTTGGTCATCCAGTTCCAATAGCCTTAGACAAAGGAATTAATTTCCTTTAAAAAGAAAAAGAAGAGGTGCTTGAGTGGCTTAGTTGGTTGAACGCCTGACTTTTTTTTTTTTAATGTTTATTGGTTTTTGAAGGAGAGAGACAGAGCGTGAGCAGGGGAGGGGCAGAGAGGGAGGGAGACACAGAATCCAAAGCAGGCTCTAGGCTCTGAGCTGTCAGCACAGAGCCAAATGTGGGGCTTGAACTCACGAGCCCTGAAATCATGACCTCAACGGAAGTTGGACACAACTGACTGAGCCACCCAGGCACCCCAAGTGCCCAACTCTTGTGTTCATCTCGGGTCATGATCTCACGGTTGATGGGATCCAGCCCCATGTCAGGCTCTGCTGACAGCCTGCTTGGGATTCTCTCTCCCTCTCTCTCTGCTCCTCCCCTCTCCTACCTCTCAAAATAAATAAATCAAGACTTAAAAAAAAAAAAGAAAAATGTGGTTTTGAGCTTACTGGACTCAGGCTGTGGTGACTGCCTGCCTTCTAAGAGTCTCTCTGCTGGTGCCTAGAAGTGGGAGCCTGCGACCTTCACAGAGCTGGGTGTGTCATGGGCTAGATTCTTACAGCCTGGACTGGAGGCAATTCCTGAGGGGACCTTGGTCACCAGTGTGAGGTCAGGGTGTCCCTCGGGAAGGACACACAGGGGTTCCTGGCTAGTACTCTGGCACAATTTATACTGACTTGTGCATTTTCGTCCCGATGAAATGAAATCGTGGTAAATGCAACACTGAAATGGAAAAGAAGTCTTGAAGGACCTGGTTATTTTACTAAAACACAGCTTTGAACACATCCCCCCCTCTTAAAAACCTTTTGAGAACTTCCCTGGTCCTGCAGGAGAAAGCTCACATTGCTCAGAATGGCACGCAAGGCCTATTTTGGAGGCCTCGTCCACCTTTCTTTCCACCTCTTCTCTTGCCATCCCCCCTTCCCCAGCATAGCCAATTGTGTTCTCTCTGCTGCTCAATGCACATTTGCTCCTCTGTGCCTTGTGTGTTGTTGCTTTCTCTCCCTGGAATGTCCTCCCTGCCCTTTTCCTCCTGGCAGAGGCCCCCGGGATCCACCAGAAGTCACCTACTTCCCTACTGCTTTCCCGAACCTTCCTCTTCGCCTCTCTGCAATGGAACTTCCCTACCGTAGGACTCTGGCATCCACCGCAGGTGTGCCTGGCTCCTTGCTGGTGCGGAACTGTGCCTGGCACACGGTAGGTGTCCCATGATGGGACTTGGAAGGGCAGCCTGAGGGGATGTGAGGGAGCAGTGAGCAGGCCCAGGGCCTGGCCTGGGTCAGGTGGACACATGTGGTTGGTGAACTGCTTGTCTATATGGAACCTTCCCTTTGCACCTACTGGTGGAACCACTGCCTTGGTGGCTTTGCTATTTCTCTGAGCCTGCCAACCAGGCCCTGGTGAAGTGTGGGAAGGAGATTGAGGGACACAAAGCATGGCATCTGGGTCCCCCTCACCCTAAGAGGGACTCGGAGGAGGCATCTGTGATAAGGAGCTGGTTAAAGGTGGCACCCTTCTCACTGGCCCAACTCTTAATAGAAGGCTCAATACCAGCTTCCCTGAGAGGATTCCTTAGTTTCCATGCCTGGCACTATGTGCTGGCTTTGCTCAGGGAGGGAACGAGGGAAAACAAGTCAGCAGACCATGAAAGAAGAGACTGAAGCTCTTTAAAATAAATGCCTTGTTTAATCTGGTGACAGGACCAGCCATGGCTCTTCCTGTTGTGGGGGAAGAGGAACAGATCCTCCTGACAATGACTGCAGGGTACAGTGGGAGCTCCAAAGCTGGGACCTGGGGTCTCAGTTTGCCTATGAGAGACTTAGACTACATGTGATTCTTTCTTGCTGAGAAATTCCACAGCAGTTGTCTGGGGTCTGCGTGCCACTTAGGGAGCTCTGTGGTGAAGCATCTTCCTGTCATGGGGGATGAGGTGGACTTTCTTTCTTAAAGTAGAACCACTCTTAGGGCTGAGCCCACACATGCATGGGTCTACTTGACTAGTGACGTGTGCATGACTTATACTGTTCACAGAGTATGTTTCCAGAACTTGGAAGCACATAGTATTTCTAAGATGTCCTTTAGGAATCCACTGAAGTGTGTTTTTGTTCTTGGCTCCTGGAGGATCAGCTCAGGGAAAGTTGGATGGTAGGGTGGGTTTGATGTCTAGGGAGGTACTGGCTTGTTTTGGAAGGGACAATATGTGGAATTTGCCTTTGTTTCTGCCTCCACAGGGCCTGCTCCCCCCTCCTATCCATCCCAGTTCTCTACCTCCCTACCCACATCTCTCTGTCCTCCTCCTCCATCTCTCCACAGGAAATCAATTGAGTTACCCCCAACATTCAATCCTAGGATGTGCACTCCAGATGCCAGACCCACTGGGGACTTAGGGGAAGTAGATTTTATTTTATTTTATTTTATTTTTAATATTTTTTAAATATTTTTTAAATTTATTTCTAGGAGAGAGAGAGAGAGAGAGACAGCGTGAGCAGGGGAGGGTCAGAGAGAGAGGGAGATACAGACTCTGAAACTGGCCCCAGGCTCTGAGCTGGCAGTCAGCACAGAGCCCGATGCGGGGCTTGAACCCACGAACCGCAAGATCATGACCTAAGCGAAAGTCGGACGCTTAACCGACTAAGCCACCCAGGCGCCCCAGGGGAAGTAGATTTTAAGAATAGAACTTGATTGGTAGGATTGAGAGATATTGTCCGGAAAACTACCTTGGAAAATAGGCAATCCAGGTAACTCACCCACAACAATATATTTTTAAAATGTAGAACTTGAAGCCATTAAAAAATGTCAGTTTCCTTTTACCTATCAGTATTACTCTTGGGAATTAATTCTAAGGAAATAATCCTAAAGAGGAAAAGAGCTATATGCATAAAGATGTTTATAGCAATATTGTTTAAAATAGCAAAAAAGCTATAAACAGCCTAAATGTTCCACATGGCTATATAATTCATGAATTCATGATACCTAGATCCAGTGGAATATTGTGCCATTGTCAAATTAATGTGAAGATGGTATTAATTCACAGGAAAATATTGATGAATTTTGGTGAAAAATGGTTTCTGTTTTAGCAGGCAAAATTGCACATATTCTTGAGTGGGTAAAAACTGATTACATTGGTCATGGTATAAATTGGCATAAGGTAAATACTGGATTTAGGTGAAGTGGTTATGAATAGAGTAGCTGTGTGTCTGCAATTGTTTTAGTAATATATGTAATTTATTACCTTAAAAAAAGAGCTTAAGGGGCATCTGGGTGGCTCAGTCTATTAAGCATCTGACTTTGGCTTAGGTCACGATCTCGTGGTTTGTGAGTTCGAGGCCCGTGTTGGGCTCTGTGCTGACAGCTCAGAGCCTGGAGCCTCCTTCAGATTCTGTGTCTCTCCCTCTCTCTGTCCCTCCCATGCTCATGCTCTGTCTCTCTTTGTTTCTTTTTAATTTAAAAAATTAAATTTTTTTCTTAAAAAATATCTTTAAAAGAAAAAAAGACCTTAAGGTATCAAAGACTTTGGAGATGGGTGGGAAGGCCAGGGGGAGGAATCTCCAAACCTCGCATCTGTTACTACTAGGAAGACAGAACTGCTGTGTCTTATCAGCCACCTGCACTGCAGGGGCTGGAAAATTCAGATTGGCTAACTGAGTCTTGTAGTAATGGAAGGCCTGGCCTCACAGGCTGGCTCACTGTATAACTGCGGGGCTTCCAACATGGACTCTGCCTGATGCAGGTGACCCCCCCAACTGGCCTCAGAGCCCCAGACAATTCTTCACGCCTGGTTTTCGAGGGAACCAGCCCCACGACTATGTGTGGGGCTGTACTGAGGCCCAGCTCTGAGCCACCCACTCACCTCCAAGCTGCCGGGTCTCAGCCACAGAGGGAGGCGGCCTATTCTCTCTTCTGCAGTTCCAGCCAGCAGCAGGGAGGGTGTGCTTTGCACACTGACCTCCTGCAGCCCTGCCCCACCCGGGAGAGCCCTAGTGAGTTAGTGTCTTAGGTGTTTACAGTATTGCACTATTTATTACGGTACTGAAACTCTGAGTTACCCTTTATTGCTAGCCTCAGAAAGCCCTCCCCCACATTTATCCAGTCTCCCTCTGGCTTAGCAGTCAGCGCCCTCTGAACCCCCATCTTGCCATGAGCTCTGCTGGGACTTGCAGCGACAGGTGTGGCCTTGTGGCTGAGCAGCTGACCTGCTTCTGACCACCTTCTCATATCTCTGGCATCTCAGAACCTTGGGACTCCTCCACTCTCCCTTGGTTTTGCCTTTCTCTCTCTCTCTTTCTCTCTCCTCTCTCTCTCTCTCCCTCTGTGTGTGTGTGTGTGTGTGTGTGTGTGTGTGTGTGTGTGTGTGTGTAGCCATTTCTTCTCAGTGGGGAACTTTCATGACATGTGGAGTGTCTATCTGGAGGGTCCACGATCCTCCTTTCCCTGTGACCAGTGTGGTTCAGGGCAGGAAACGGAGACTCCTCGGGGTTGTTTGGAGTCCTGAGGTGGGGGGCAGCTGGAGGGCCCTGGGCAGACCTTGTGCGGGCAGGTTGGAGCCTGCTAAAACAGAAGGCACAGTAGCGGTGCACGTGTGGAGAGATGTCCAGGCCCTGCTGGAGCCCTGGTTGTTTATCTCAAGCACCTATCTGCTAAAGCCAAGTTCCAGAACTGTCAAAGATTTGGAGTTTCTTTGTTCTGAGATCAGACTAAAGTTGGGCCTTGTGGCTAGAGGTTTGGCAGGGTCAGGGAGGAATTGGAAAGCATGTGGGCTCAGGGCTCACCTGGACACTCACGAGGGGTACTGAGGCCAGTTTCCAATCTCCCACCATGTGTTTGGAGGTGGGGGTGAAGCATGTCCATGAGCTTTCCTAGAATACTAGGTACATTCCTAGATGCCGTGGTCCCATCTCCACTCCCTACAGCAACCTCGAGCCTGCTCTAATGGGGTCATTGCTGGTGTCGTGCATATCAACGACCACAGAGTCGAAGTAACAAGCTGTCTTTCTGAGACCAGGACCCAGCAAGAACGGCTCATCTCAGTTCCCTAATTTAGAGACCACGTGCGTGCCCCAGGGTTGTCAGCAGCTAGATTTCTTGAAGCTTGAAACACATTTCCATAGAAACAATGCTATAAATGGTGGTTGGCTTCCTAGGCTAGCCCACAAAGAGCCCTGGTGTCACCTCTGGAGTTGCTGAAATAAGGTATTAGTAAAATTGAGAGTGAAAACGCAGCACTAAGAGCTAGCACCCAGGACGTTAGAGGTTAAATGGTGTGGGTTTATTTGTGTGATTTTGTTTCTTTAGCGAGAGGTGTCTTTCAGAGCCCTCCCAGTAAGGGAAGCTCTGGGACAGGCCCTCTGCCCACAGTCATAGCCCTTTCCCTCCCAATTTCCATCCCTTTTTCCTTCTTCGTCAATCTGGGAACTTGGCCTACCTGCTTCCTGGGAGCTGGGCTGAGGTATTTTTATGGTGACTAAATCCTGTTCAGTGGCCCTTATATCATCAATATCATCATCTGTTGTCGTCATTGTTATTTAAACCATCTTGATCAAGTAAGAATAAACATTACGCCTTAGCAATTTATGTCGTTCAGAATCCTCTTCTGATTGCTGCTAATGTTCCTGGGGATGTTTTAACACAGTTTGTGAGTTCACCTTTATTATTTCTTTATGCTGGTTTTGTCACCGTAGCAGGATTTCATCAAGTGTCTTCATCAGATTGTTTCCAGGTGCTGGTCCTTTTCAGGTGTCCTGTTACCATACCGTAATGTGAATGGATTTCAGTTTTTTGGGTCTATATACAGGTGCTGTGAGCGTCTTTTGTAAAAACTCCTTTGTGATGGTATTTTATATTCATGGAATCTGGTCTCCCAACCGTAATTACCTGATCAAGGTCTTCTACTCTTGCAACACAATCCAAATCACATTCTAGAAAGGTCTGAACAGCTTACAGTGGTACAGCAATGTCTGTGCAGCTGTTTCCTGATGGCCCTGCCATCAGCAGCTTTCTTGTTTCATTTATTTAGTTGTTTGCACGTGGACTCTAGGTCATGACGGGTCCTTAATGGTGTTCTAATTTACATATCTTAAATTGCTGCTGAGATCTGTACATTCTTCCTCCTGATGATTTACTGTTTGTGTTTCCTCATGTGTCAAGCTGTGTTCGTCTCCTGTGACTGCGGAGGCTCCCCACCTTCTTCTGTCTCCTTAAATCACTTTCCTATTGGGACACAAAACCCAGCCTTCCTCCCTCTCTCCCTCCCTCCCTCCTGGGGGGGGGGGTGGAGCAGTCTGCACACCTGCCTGGCTTACCTCCTTGCTGACTGGAACTGATGCTCTGGGTGCAGAGGGAGGGGAAGGGAAGGAGAGGGACAGAACCTGGGGGCCCAGTGATGGAAGCCAAAGGGAGGGTAGGTGTGAGACAGGGGCCTGCCAAGTGGTTCCAAAATAGGTTCATACAGTGACCTCCTTGGAGGGGGCTGCTGGGGAGATTCCGGGAGGAGCCACACACAGGCTCTTAGGGCTGGAGAGGACATTGGTGTTTATCTGATTCAAGGGTCACCCACTCAAAGGTCTGTAAGGAACAGGTGCATTCTCAGTAGGAGAGGCTGGCTGGGTATAAGAAAATAGCACAAGTGAGATGGCAGGTGGCCAGCGAAGGGGTGGAGAGTTGGGGTGTGTGAGTCCCCTACCGTGGTAGCGCTGCCCCTCCCGTGGTGTTGCTCTCTCATAACGCTGTCCCCCTCATGCAGCTACTCTGCTTCCAAGAAGGAGGGCTCAATGTGGCCAGTGCTCCAGTCTTTTTCATGACAAACCAGAAATCCTGATTTTTGTTTAAATCTCCTAATTAGAAAAAATGTTGATAGTAAATGTAATTCACTTCAGATCAAGCACATTATTATATGGGTCAAATGAAATATATCTGGGCATGCAGATGGATAGCGAGCTTCCAGTCTGTGACTCCTCACTATTCAGCTTCCTTACTGGGAAAACATAAGCCCAGAGACGTATGCTCATATAGCAGAGAGAAGGGCTCAGAGAGTCCAGTGATTGAATTCCATCTGTATAACCTTGGAAGAGGTGTTTAACCTTTCTGAACGTCAGCTTCCTTATCTGTATAGTGGGGACAGTGGCTTACTCTCTGGGTGCTGGGTGGATCCAGGGGCCTCACATCACATCAAGCATTTAGTAGATCTTCAATAAACATGTTGCTGGGTCCTGCATGGGATCATCCAGAAAAGTAGAGGAAGAATCAGGCTTAGAACTTTGCCCTCCCGACTCCCAGTCCAGAGCTTGTTCCAGAGCTGCATCCATGGCACCTTCTGGAGGCATCTGGAACAGGGGTCCTTTTGATCCCTGGGAAATTGCAAGTCACTTTACGAAAGCTTGCTTGCCCAACAGCTACTGAGCTCAGGTAATGAGGTTTCTCAGTTCTGTGGACTTCACCTTGCAGGCTCCAGATCTCAGGAGACTGAGCCTCAGTAGTAGTTGTGGTAGTAGTAATAACAGTAGTAGTAGTAGTAGTAGTAGTAGTAGTAGTAGTGGCAGTAGGAGTATTGAACCTAATAAGCCAGTAATTATAAGATGTATCATTATTTTATGTACAGCTAAGAAAGAGAAAATGCTGCTGATTAAACCATGACATGCTATCACTTATCAAGTGCATCCTGATTTCAGAGATGTTAAATGTGCATTTGGAATGTGGAAGAAATAGTAATAAAAGTCGTAATAATAATGTCACATTTTATTGCTTACCTCAATTTTTCATATATATTATTTTTATTTGTGCATCGATCCACAAGCATTTCCTAGGCACCTACCATGTGGAGGCGCTGGGTTGGTGCCAGGGATCTACAGTGATGAAGATCTAGGCTGTGCTCTGATCCCAGGAGGGAGGTGGCTCAGTAAACAACACCGTGTGTAGAACAATGCGTCAGGATGGAGGAAAGATGAACAAGTGGATGCCATGGGAGTTTAAGGGAGGGAATGGCTGCTCTGATCCTTAGGAGCAGAGACGGAGACAGGGGTGCTTGGGATTGACTTAGGAAGTGCTCTCAGGAGGAGGGGAGTGAAGGAAGCAGGCTAGGGCTGGGGAGGAAGCTATGCAAGCAAGGATGTGTTGCAGCTGGAGCTAGCTTCAGCCAGACCCCACAGGGATTCCAGAAGTATGAATAGCACCTGCACAGAATTGGTCTCACCTTGAGGCAAGGGGGCTGACCTCCCCTGCTCCACCCCCTAGTCAATCATTGGCTGTAGTGCTCTCTGCCAGCAAAGGCTCCCTTTGAAAAGGGGGTGGCTGTGAGCCCTTAGCAGCCAACACAGGCTTGATAAAGGAGATCTGGGAGGGCTCCAGCCGTATACATGCCAGTGGCCTTCCTCTGCCTGAGGGGGTCAAGGAAGGCTTCCTGGAAGAGCTGCCATTAAGCTCAAGTCTAATGGGAGACTGGGATGTGAGTTTACCTGTGGATGAGGGTGGGGGGAGGAGGAGCATGTGCGAGCAAGCAGGCATCTTGGGGCAGGTTGCTTGGCTGTGTGGCCCTGGGGCTGGGAGGTAGGGGAGAACTGGATCATGCTTGAAGTGTACACTTAACAGTTTGGTTAACAGTCTCGGCTTTTTGCGATAGGATGCTGGGACCTATTGGAAAGGGATGTGATCGCTCTGATGGCAGTGTGGATGGTAAGTGTGCTAGACTAGAAGCAAGGAGACTGATCAGGAGATGAGGGAAGATGATAGCCAACACTTATAAAAGACTTAATATGTGCCAGATACTGTTAAGCTCTTGTCTCCATTTAGCAGATGGAAAAACCAAGTGGTTAAGTAACTTGCTGAAGGTCATCAAGCTCATGTGAGCCAAGATTTGGATTCAGGTCTCAGCTTTTGCTCTTAACCTATATACTCCCATGAACATGAATTTGGTATTCTAGTCCGTGAGCTATCGGTATTTGTTTTCACGTAGAAAATATGCTCTAAAGCATGCCCCATTGCACACACCAGACCTTGTGGGTCCTGCTCCTCCTGGCCCGCTGCCACAGGGTGGGGAGGCTGAGCTCCAGAGAGCAGCCGGGGATGAAGTCTGTCTGGGGCTGGCTCTGCAGGAGGCACGGCACTGTGCTGAAAGGAGACCTTGGGGCAGCCGGCAGCCTGGGCTCTGTGAAGAAAGGGTGTTTCTGTCCATGGCCCTGCTGGCCCGCCCTCCCTGGCAGTCACACCTGTTTTGTCCTTCTCCCTGCACCCAGCCAGACGGCTCTCCCAGAGTGACAGCAACAACTGGGGACATCTGCAGAAGCTCCCTCTCAGGCCTGACAAAGACTCCCAGAACCTGGCCCAGGCCTGCAAGAGAGGGAGGTGGAGACCAGGGTAGGTGGGAGGGCCAGAGGCTTGCAGACAGCTGTGGGCTGGTGTGGCCCTGCCCCAGAACAGGTGAAGTAAACGTGAACTGAGGAAGAGGGCCCCCTGGGTTTTCAAGGGTAAACGAGAAGAACCCGCAGGGACTTAGCACACGGTGGCTTCACTTAATGGCTGGGGTGGTTTTGAGCTCCCTGCCTCCTCAGAAAGGACGAAAAGCAGGGAGGAGAAGCCATGGTCATCACAAAAGTGTCCCTATCCAGGCTCGGCGCGTGGCACCGTGGATGAAGTTTGGTGGAAAGGACATAAAGAGGGACTGGGAAAGACGCCTTGGAAGGACACCCGAATGGAACTCTGGGTCACTGTTGGAAAGCGTCCAGGCAGAGCCCAGCAGAGGGTCACCCTGAGGTTGATGGGGATGGATCCAGGGGTCTCCTCAGGAAGAATAAAATCTTGCCTGAACTAGGTTCTTGAAAGGAAGAAGCTAGTTTTAGAAGGGGCTACAGGCTAAAACAGTAAAAATAATAACAGTTGTAACCCTGTATGTGTACATAGCAGAATACGGTCATAAAGTAGTTTTTTGCTCTTGTGATTATCCCAGGCCCCGAGGAGGTGGGCATTCTTTCATTGTCAGTGTAACAAAATTCACTACATATGTTATTGGCCAAAAAGGTGAGGCTCAGAGAGGGCGTCAGTTTTCCTAAGATCACGCAGGGTGTTAGCTTTAGTTAGTCAGAAGCCCAGCTCTGTCCTGGTTCACGGTTTTTTTTTCCACAACCTCTCTTTCTTCTTTTTCTTTTAAAAGTTTATTTTGAGACAGAGAGAGTGCTAGAGAGAGGCATGGAGAAGAGAGAGTCCTAAGCAGGCTTTGCACTGTCAGCGTGAAGTCCAATGTGGGGCTCGAAGCCACGAACCATCAGATCATGACCTGAGCTGAAGTCAAGAGTCAGATGCTTTACTGACGGAACCACCCAGTCATCCCACAACCTCTTTTTTCTGTTGAAACTGTAGATAATCAGGTCTTAGAGGTAGTACCTTTACTCTGCAAAGGGAAAAGACAACAAGGACATAAGGAACGTAAAGAACCCAGCATTGTGGATTTGTGATTTCCCCAACTGTATTCGTACCCTCAATCTCCCACACTCCAGTAAAGATCTTTACTCCAGTAACGATTCAGTTCACTTAAGCACACCATGTGTGCTGGCCTCCATGGAAAGATCCTGACAGAGAAGAGACCATGGAAAAAGGACAGGAATGCAGGCATGGGGCTTGGGGAGAAAAGCCCTTTTTAAATAGTGACTGATGGCAGCAGAAAGTTCATGGAGGTTGGTAGGTGGGTAGGGAGGAGCTGGCTTCCTTGGAAGTTTTTATTTTTTGTCTTAGTGACACCTTTATTGGAATATAATTTATATACCACAAAATTCGCCCTTGGGAAATTTTTCAAAATTTATTTTGAGAGAGACAGAGGCAGTGTGAGTCGGGGAGAGGCAGAGAGACAGAGAGACAGAGAGAGAGAATCCCAAACTGGCTCTGCGCTGCCAGCTGCTCGGAGCCTGATGCAGGGCTTGAACCCACAAAACTGTGAGGTCATTACCTGAGCTGAAGCCAAGAGCTGGACACTCAACCAACTGAACCACCCAGGTGCCCCCACCCTTGGAAGTTTTCTAATGGCCTTGGGTTGTCCTAGAAGTGGACAGTGCTGCTGGCCACCTCAGGGCAGTAGTGGATCACCCACGCTGAGCTGAGTCCAGAGAGCTGATGCAGTCCCAGGAAGCCTCTGCTCTCCAGGGGACCCAGAGTTTGGAATCCCATCAAGGGTGCCTTGTTTCCTGGAGTGTTTCTCGGCAGACGCCCTCCCTGGGAACTGGAGCTCTGTGCTCCTCTCTTCTCTGCAGTGCCTAAAGGTCGATGGCGGAGAAAAGCCCACTCGATGGGGAAGGTCCTGGAACACCTTTTTTCCCGTTTTTTCTCCAAAGGGCATCCTTCTTGGCTGCCCCAGAGATTAGAGCTTCTAAAACCAAAACTTTCACTTCACACATCAGTGATTCTGCACTGTCATATCTGCAGCAAAACTGGCCTCCAGGGCTTTCTCGGAAGAGCTGCAGCTGGCTGTGCACACCTCACCTGCCTGCCTGTCGGAGGCAGACTTCTCCTCCGGGGCAGGGGCCATCTGAGACAGCCTTGAGCCCTCCTCCCCTGCATGCACACATGCCCCTTTCCTTCCTCTCTTCTTTCTGAAGTAGTCTGCTCTTGTTAGTTTAGTTGGGGTGAAAGGATGTGCTGTTCCAAGATGAGCGGGACCCCTTCAGGTCACTGACTCCTGTTTCATGCCCCCTGCCACCGTCACTCCTGCTGCTGCTTCCTGGGCCAGCCCAGCAGCCCCGCGGCGTGGGACAGAGAGGAAGTCCTGGTGGGACAAGGTTGAGTGGGGAGTGCCCTCTGGAGTGGCTCCCACTTACTCCCTGGAGGCTGGGCCCTGGCTCCATGGTGGCAGACTCTTCTAGGAATGTGTTCCCCAGCTGGGTTTTCTGGTTGGTTGGGAACATCCCTGGGCTGGTCTGCACCGGCTCTCAGGGGCTGGCACAAGGCTGGCTTGAGGCCAGACTTAAGGGTTAGTCCCTAGGGGGAGGGACAGGATGGCCACAGGCCTGCAGAGGAAACCTGGCAGCAGTGGGCACTGGATGCCAAGTGGCTTTGCTTTTGCTTCCCTCACTTGGATGAGGTATCAGTGGGAAAGAAGAAATCAGACAAATGGAAAAAACAAGAAGGCTTTACAGCGAGCCTCTGCCAGGAGTCCTGAAAGCCATAGCCTCCACTTAGAGGTCTGCATACCTGACCACCCCCAGTCCCTCAACTGCTCACTGTCTTCCTCTCGGGGAGATGGGAAGAGGAACAGAGAAGTGACAAATGATTGCCCTACGATCTTGTGCAAGTCACTTAACCTATCTGAATCTCAGAGGGATAAAACCCCTCACACACATGCATAAGTAGGCTGTGTGTTGGGGACGGGCTTTGAGAATTGTCAGGAACAGTGCTCTCATAGCAGATGCTAACTAAACCCGAGGGCCTGGGCTTGTCTTTGTTGGATGCAGTTTCTCTGGCTCCTCCATTCACTTTTTACAATCACGGAATCATAGGTTTTAAACTGGAAGGGATTTTAAGAGGTCATCCGGTCCAGTCCCCTGGTATAATTACCTTTATTTTGAAGATAAGTCTGTTTTTAAGTTGTCACCATTTTGACATATCTGTCCTACCATGGTACACGAACAAGTCCTTTTCCTTCTGGGTGAGGTGTGAGCTCCAGATGCACACTGAGGCTCCAGGGCCAGGAGAAAGTCCAGGGGTGCACTGGCCAGCAAAGGGGTGGGATAGCAAGGGACAGGAGTGCTCCTTTGGGGGCGGGGGTGTCTGTCATCTGTTTCCCAGGGGCAAAGGCCCTTGCCCTGCCCGCTCAGCTCAGAGAGTGTGTGAGGGTCCCCTCCTGCTGCCTCTCCCCTTCTCCCTGAGAGAGCAAGAGACGCACTTGCTTCTCAGGACAGGTCGCAGGGGAAACAAGCAGCCAGAACAGAGTGTATTCTTCTGTGTTTTTTCTTCCAAAGGCAAACTTCCTTCTGACCCATTTCTTTGGGAAAAACAAAACCCAAAAACAAATGGAAAGAATCTCCCCTGGACTTTCTCCTGGCCCTGGAGCTTCAAGTGAATGTGGGGGCCAACAAGAATTTCCGAGGAGCAGCAGAAATGTTTCTCATCTATGGGGTGGGGGGGCGGGNGAAATGTGGGCGAGCGGTGAAAAGCCGCCCCAACTGTGCCCTGAGCTGCCAGAATTAAACCCAGGAGCTTTTCATCACTTAAGCAAGTGGCTCTTTTATAGGGGCTGGGGCCAGTTTCTCAATAACCTTTTACACCACCAGGATGCTGGTGAGCTAAAAGTGAAACTTGGGGAAACTTAATTGAAGTACCTGGGAGAGAGAGGGCCGTGCATGATTTACCGTATCCAAACCCAGAGTTTTCTTTGTGGAAGAAAGCGACTTGTGTCCTCCCCAACATCACATACACACTTTCCTGGCAGGCCCGATGGGTTTCCAAGCATTTCGTCACCGTCTCCTTCTGACCTTGGTGTGAAAGGAACCAGCCGCGTGGCTTGTTGGTTCCAGCAAAGCCATCGGGGGCGCCGGCCCGGGCTGAGGGAGGAGGGCGACCCACTCGGGAGGTGAGGTCTGCTGGAAATCCCCAGCCCGGACAGCCGCCCGGGGTTTAAAGACGCCTTCTCTGGCCTTATTTGGTCGCAGGAAGTAGGCGGCGCCAGGCCTGCTGGCTGCGAGGCCGACCCGAGACAGTTGTGCTGATGAAGTGGTGGAGCTGGTTCCTGCTCGCCGCCGTGCCGCGCGCGCCGGCCGGCCGCTGGGCGCTCCGCGCTCCCAGCCCGGAGTTGTGCAATCCTTTGTAGCACGCCAGAGAGTCCTCCTCCTTCGCTGTTGCCTCTCGCCCTCTCTCTCTCTCTCTCTTTTTTTTTTTCAAGCTGTGAGCTCAACCGATGAGTCAGAGCAGTGCAATCCTGACACTGCATCGCAGGACTGGGGGTGACACGGAGGGAGGGAGAGCGATCGCGAGGCAGACACCGCGGGCGCGGGGTGCGCCGAGGTTCCTGCGCCGTGAGCGAGGGGTGACAGCCCGCGCGTCCCGCCAGGGCCCTGCCAGCAAACTTCCCAACCTTGGGAGGCGCGGGCTGGCGGAAGCCCTGCGAGCGCCGCGGGGAGGCGGCGGCGCCTGTTTGTTTTTAAAATCCGGGAGTGCGTGCAGGCGGCTGGAGCCTGGGAGGCGACCGAAGGCGGCGGCCCGCGGCGGAAGGGGGACGGCCGATGCTGGAGCCCGGGCAGGAGCCGGGTAAGTGGGGTGCCCGGCCGACGGCCGAGGCCTGCACGCGGCGAGGAGCAGCCCGCCCTGGC
>NW_027551569.1:7729203-7760164 GCF_008692635.1 Crocuta crocuta
GAGAAACGTGGTGTCCGCAGGGACCAGCTTGCGTGACCGAGCCCAGGCCCGGGAGGCGCCGCGGGAGGGGGGAGCTCGCTCGAGCTGCAGGAACTTGGCGCGGGAGCCCCTTTCCCCTGGTCCTGCCAGCGTGCACGGCACAGCGGCCGTGGAAACTGCCCGCGCCGGGACTTTAGGGGACAAATGTGCAGGGGCGGCAGGGAGCTGGGGCAAGTGCAGCAGAGGCCTAAGCTGGAGCGCTTAGGGCGGGCAGGCCGGCCTCACCCCGCGCTCTTCGGCGCGGCTGGCGCACCTAAGACCTGTCATCCCCCTCGCCCGCCCCCGCACGCCCGCACAGCTGCTGCCTGCCGAGCTCTCCGCGTACCTCGTANCCCTGCACATGGCCGGCTTGGTGGAAGTGGTTTGACTACCCCCTCCCAACTCAGGCTTACAGGAGCGTGTGCACTAGGTTGGCCCCTCTGGAGGGCCCCCACCCAAACAAGCCTCTGGATCAGGGCGTTGTGCCGCCCTGGGGTTTTCAAGCCTCACCCCCAAGGAAGGCCAATCTGGAGGAGGTACCTGCCACTCAAAGTACCACTGGGTATTCCAGCCCAGCCTCCAGAGCGAGGAAAGATGAAAGGGGAAGTTACTTGCCCCATTTAAAACTTTGTTGGTCACAACTTTGGTGGCTACTCCCTGCTTCCACCATCCCACATCGGATCTGTGTGCCGGCCTGTGGAGCCTGGCTCTGGGGCCGGTGGGAACGGAGGAGAGCTGGCTGGCGGAAGCTGACTGTGGAGGCCGCCGAGGCACGTGTGTGCAGGGGATCCCTGTTGGCAGTTGTGGCTGGGGGGAGGGGAGGTCTGGCTGGCTCCACCAGGGGGAGCCTGGCCTGATGGCGGCCTGGAGGTCTGGCCTCCTTGTCCCTGCAGCTTCAGGATTGAGGCTGGAGGCCTGGTGAAGGTGGAAGAACTGCAGTCCTGTGAAGTAAGCTGTCCTCCCTGGTGGGGCCCAGGCTGAGGAGAGGAAGCCACCTGCCTTGCTCCAGAACCTCCCAGGGATGATGTGGCACATGATCAGAGACATGTACACTTTTCACAGGTAGTCGGGTGGCTTCAGGACTAAGGAGAAAAAGAGAAACCTTCCCAGGTTGAGAATTTATGGGTCCTCATTTACTTACTGCTCTGGACAGTGAATAATAGGGGTGTAAACATTCAATTACTGTGATAAACCATCTCATTCCATGGCCCTGGCCCAGTCTCCATTCTAATTGGATCGGCCTCTGGCTGGTTACTCTGAGTAGCTCCTAGGGGACAAAACGGTGAAGGACCTAGAAGGTCCCTCCCCCTCCCCCCCCACCTCCATACAGCTTACTTTGGGACAGTCTTCCCACTGCCAGTATGGCTTTTCCAAGTGCCTGGCAAAACTCTCACCCTACTCTAGGAAAGGGTGCTCTGGAATGCCCATGGGGAAGAGAATTCGACTTTTCAATGTGGGATTTAAAAATAACCCAGTTGTTTAGCTCTGTGGGCTGCTGCTTGTAATAAATGGGGGAAAAAAGAAAAAGGAAAATATGCAGTTACAGATTCAGTTAAGGGCTTCCCATGGTTGCAGAATCCAGGCAAGGGCTGCACAGTAGAGCCAGGAGAAAAGAGGGGTGGAAGAGGGGGAGGGGCACATGGAGCACAGTGTCTTGGAAGGGGAATGGGCCCAGTCCAGGAATCAGGCCTTGATAGCCTTTCTCCTGCAGTTGGGTGTCCCAGAAGGAAACTTGGCTTACTGCAGAGTAGGGATGGTCACAAGCAGCTGGGAGATTCCTGCTGATCCTTTGAGGCCTGTTTCAAATGCCACTTCTTTTGAGATGCCTCAGCCCCCTTCTGAACACTCATTTCCGCCTTATGTAGTCATTTGTGTACATGTTGCACTGTGGTGCTCAAAACATAAACTCAGAGATAGAGTCTCTGTCCCTCCTTCAAACAGTTGCAGTGAGGAATCTGAAATGCAGAAAGTACGTTTCAGGATTACCCTAGCTTCTGCTCTACTGTGTGCTCCGTGTCTTTCTCACAGTGCTTGGCTTCCAGTAGGTGTTTAGTGTATGTTAGTTGAACAAATGAATGAAAGATCTCCATCCACAAAATGTGGACTTGCATGTGGTGGGCCCAGGAAGTCCTGCTGCTGGAACTCATAGTGCACCTTCGGTTTCAAAAGGGTTAGTCCGTGAGTGATTCAGGTGCTGGTGAACTCAGTTTCTTGGCCCTGCCCTACAGCTGGTCTTATGGCAGACAGAATGTGTCTGGTCGTCCTGACCCCAGGGGGACCTCAGGGTGAAAGAGGTGTAGTCTTCTGCCTGGGAATCTGCTAACCTGGGTATTTCCTTTGGCCAGGTCAGTTTGGCACCGTGTGTGTGTGTGTGTGTGTGTGTGTGCGCGCGCGTGCCCGCGCGAGTGCGTGCAGGAAACACAGCTACTGGTTGCATTCCGATGGAGGGGTTGCTCCTCCACAGTAGAGACTGCCTGTGTGGGGCTGAACTAAATAAACTGCACGCAGGTCTGGAGCTCGGTGGAGTGTGCTGAAATCCCCGCTTCTTACTTAAGGGAGCCGCATTTGCATTCGAAGCAACATTCAGGATACCCTGAGACTGTGAGCTCATTTCATGAATCAGAAGCATTACAGCATAATTTTGTGTTGGAAACGTCTATTTGGAATCCAGATCACCCTCCCTCCACCCCAAACATGCACACTTACAGGGGCGCTCACAGTCACACACCTGGGAGTGATGACAGTTAGTGGGGCATCAGTTCAGATTCCAGAGGCATCAGGCAAAACTTGTCCACACCCACTTCTGCCCCCATACTCAGAACACCATTCCTGGATGGCGTGGGGACAGTAACGCAGGCAGTGACTGTGAAGGAAGCCTGGCAAGTGCACAGGAAGGAGGACTGGGCAGACATGAATTCCTACTCCAGCTTCTTTACTTCCTGTGTGGCTTTGGACATTGCTTAATTTCCTGAGCCTCAGTTTCCTCACGTGTAAAATGAGGAGGATGATAGGGTTGATGTGAAGGTTAAACAAGACCATGCATGCAAAGCGCCTGGCACATAGTAGGTACTCAACAGATGATGGCTATCATTTCACTGGTTCCCCCCAAGTCCACTGTTTGCCTTTGGCTCCTCCCAGGGAGGAGGAAATGAAGTCTGTCCTGCCCGTGGTAGGAGACTCCACAGGCCACTGGGGTTTGTGTGAATGAAACTCATTATAAGTCCCTAGGCCGTGGGTATAGCTGTGTGATTCTTGCCCACCTAAACCGGCCCAGGTCCTGGTGCCTGTGTGTTTTTGCAAGGGATTCAGTCCCTGCAGCCCAGGGTTAAGGGCTCAGCTTCCCAGAGATCAGATGGTGCTCTGGGGAACCTACCCGCCCAGGCCTCAGGCTGAACTGCTCACGTGGGTGGGAGGAAGGCTGCTTTCTCAGCCCAGGAAAAAGTCCCCTTGTCTTTGCCTCACCTGAAGCCTCCCAGTGTGACCTCAGTGGAGGTTTGGGTGGAGCTGAGGGTGGGAGTTGTCCCTCTAAAGATTGCTTTGGCTCTTTCACCAATTNTCTTCCTGGAACAGAGCCCGGTGCTGTGGCCAGCTGGGGAAGGTGCTCCCTGTTCTCTCTGCCTTTCTCTCCAGCCGCAGGGAGCTCGCGGGTTATTTTTTCCAGGCAGTGCTGCTGCTTCCAGGAGTCTCAGGAAGGGGGGAGGGGAGCAACCAGGGCAAGATTTGTCCAGGCCAGAGCTTGAAGAGGGGGAAGTATACCAGGCTTGAAGCCAGAAGGGGGTTCCCTGTGAGGCTGCCGGACTTCTCTGGGGAAGTGGGGTCCAGAAAGGAAGGAAAATGGTGAGGGATTTTGAATCCCAGCCTTTTCCAGCAGTTGGGCAGGCAGAGGCCCAATCGAGCCTGCTGTTGCCAGAATTTGTCAGTTCCTTGAAGGGGAGGGCCCCAGAGCTCAGAAAGGAGCTCAGAATTGCTTAAGTGATAACTGGCACCCTGAGAGTGCCTGTATGGCTGGCTTTTCTCCCCCTTTCTCCCTTCTACCTCCTCCCGCCCTTCCCAGCCTTCTGGCGGCTCCTGGGAAGTGTACCTGACCGTGGCTCAGATCCTTCTCCCCACCCGATCATGCTCTGTCTGACCTTGCAAGCTGGCCCTGGGTCACTCTCCCAGGCTTCCCAGTTCCCGGGAGTCATCCCAGAGCCGGAAGGTACTTTGGGACACCTAGTCCAACTCTTTCCATTTGAAATGGGGAAGTACAGAGGCAGTGAATTCCTTGAGGTTCCCCTCCGTGCCCCCACTCTCACCTGGGGTTGGTAGGAAGAGGAGCTGCTCCAGCGTCCAGCCCCTGGCCCCTGCCCCTCCCAATTCAGAACGTGGGAGGGCTGCTTCAGTGCAGGAAGAGCCCAGAGGAGGAGTACTGTCTCTGCTCCTGGGTGTGGCTCAGTCCCCAGCTGGCTCCATAGTTATTTATTTGTCTGTGTGTATGTGTGTGTGTGTGTGTGTGTGTGCGCGCGCGCGTGCGCGTGTGTGTATGTGCGTGCATGTGTGCGTGTGTGTGTGTGTGTGTGTGTGTGTTTGAGTTCTGTGGTTGGGAGACTGGCTGAGTGAAAGCAGAAGTACCCCCCCTATGTCAACTATGTGGCGGGCAGATTGGACCTAATAGGGACTGTCAGGAGAGGAAGAAAGGGGGCAGAGGCCCCTCTGCACAGTGGCCGCTGTGCTCTTTTTGTCCCTGCATCAGTGCTTGCACACTTGAGCATAAACAGCCCCTCCATGTTGCTAGCAGCTGCCTTTCCTTGCTGGCTTTGGGCAGAAGAGGTGCCAAAAATAACCAGGCGGCACTTCCACTTGTGGGACATTCACTGTGGTCGCCTTGGGGCAGGCTGACTTGCTCTCTGCAGGCGTTCCTGCTCACTGGTCCTCTGGCCACCCCCTCCCCAGCTTCCTTCGGGTAATGGCACTTTCCCTTTTAATGCTCCTCTTAGCGGGAGCCCGGGAAGGTGGCAGTCCCCGCAGGCCCTGCTGGCACGGCTGAGCCCAGGGTAGGCCTGTGCTGGGTGTGCGCCTCCTGGGTCTCTGGCCCGATGTCCTACATGCCTGTAGAGCCCGACACTATTGCTGGGACCCGTCATCCCCTTATTCTGCTCTGGTTGGCCAGCCCTACGCCCAGCCAGCTGCGGAACTGAGAGTCAGACTATTCAGTTCCTCCTGAGGTGCTGAAGACCAACGGTGATGCTACTCCTGCCCAGCAGAGGGGAAAGGAAGGCACATTTATTGAGCCTTTACTTTGTGCTGGGCACTCCATGTATAGATTTGCCTCATTGAATCCCACAGTAACTATGAGGTGAAGATAGGATGCCCCTTTACTGACAGGAAACAGACCCACAGAGAGGCTGGTGATTGGAGAAGTCCAGACACGTTTGGTCAGACCCTAAAGCTCTCTTTTTTTACCACGCAGCTCACACTCTCCTGGGCTATTTTCCTGTGCAGAGGGAACCATGTTTTGACCCTTGGAATGAAGGGCTGATGGTAGGAATTCAGGCACCTTTAGACTGGTTGATTAGGAGAGATATTCTGGGCTGGGAAGGGTGGGGAAGACCCCTCTGAGGCTTCCCTCTCTGAACGCTTCACAGGGCAGTCAGAAGCCCAGCCTGAGCCACAAGGCCCTCCTGTGGAGGGCAGCAGGCACATGAGGGTCAGCTGGGGGGGGGAGGGGAGGGGAGGTTGCTGGGGGAGTCACTCATGCATGGGGGCAGGAGTAGAAGGGCTTAGTTTCGGCCTCCCTGAGACTTTCCAAGTGTCTCCTCCTCCCCAAACATCCCAGCCTCTGTAGTCAGTCCTGGGATCAGTTCTAGGACCATAGGCTGAGGGTAGGTGGGATCTTGGGTCTCCCTTCCTGGCTGCCAGGTCTGGCCCTGGGGTCCATCATTCCAGCTGGCTTGGCCCAGATCTCAGAGAACCTGGTTGGTGTGTACTTGGGGCTTGGGCTGGATGCTCTCCTGGTGCCTGGTGCCAAAGGCCTCTGGGTGTATTTCAGGAACAATAAAGAATAAATCAACACAGGAAAAAAGGCCCTGCAGCAGCTGCTCAAGAGACTGGAGAAACGCAAGGAATGTGTGAGCACTTGGCAGAGGCCCTGGATCTTGACCGGGGCCTGAGAAAGGGCGAGGCACTGACTGGATGGTTGGGCAAGTTAGGCAGGCAGCTCTGTGCCCACCTTGTAGTTCATCCAAGGGGCCCAGGCAGCCATGCTGACATCCCCTCTGCTGGCAGCAAGTTTTTGTGCTTCTTGGTCGCTAGCAGGTATTGGGGAGCCATATTGTCCCACTCTTTACTCCAAACCAGCAAGACACCCCCTCACTGCCTGTCCCAAACCACCCACTATGTCTTGGCTGCTTCTGGAGCTGACCACACAGGAGGCCCTGGGCTGATGAAGACACCACATCCCAGACCCTTCTGTTCTGCCTCCCTACCAAGGGGGATGTGAGCCAAACATCAAGGACCTGGCATTGCCAGGGAGTGCTGAGTGTAAGAACATCGACCTGGGAGGCCCTGACCACACCTCCACCCAAGCTACGTGTCCTTGAGCAAGTCACTTCACCTCTTAGGGCTTCAGTTTTATCGGTTATGAAATAGAGATTTGGACCAATGATCTTTGGAGTGGGTGGGCATTATCTGTCTCCCTTAATTAGGATGCGTAGTGAATAGCCCTTATTTAGAAATTCAGTTTCTTGAGAGGAAACCTTTCGGAGAGCTCTGTGCAGAGAGGTGGGTTGCTAGGGCTGGGGCTGATGCTCAATGGCCTGGGTGGGGGCCATTGACACTAGTAGGAACCCAATCATGGAGCTGACTTCACCCAGACTTCAGGGTGCCAGGGAAAGGGACAGGAGCCTGAGCCCCATTGGGACTTGGGGTGTCTAAGAAGCAGGGGAGAGTTAAGGCTTCATTTGTAAAAAGCTGTTTGTCAACTGCGGGTGTGGGGTTGGAGAGTATGGGAGGGGTGTGGCTTCCTCTTGAACGGAAAATGTTGAGCCTTCCACAGGTTGTTCCCTGTGGTGGTGATCACCAGTAGCCTCTTTATCTTCAAAGCCATCCACTTCCCAGGCCTCTCTCAGCCACCTTACCTGACCAGCTGTGCTTCTAGAACACCATGGTGGTTGTCAGGCCAGCTGGAGCTGCTCCTCCAGGGAGAAGTTGTGAGCAGTCCCGAGGCTGCTGCCATCTATCCCAGCCGCTAAGCAAGACTTTGAGCCTGAAGCCCTGGGGAGGAAGTTGGCAAAAAGGGCTGTAGGTTCCCGTCCCTGCCTTACCTCTATACTCCTGTGGCCCCAGGCAAGTGATTTGACCCCTTGGATCTTCAAGTTCCTCACTGAAAAGGGAGGAGACTGCTAATACCTACCTTGTGAAGGTGAAACTGTGTCATGGGTCTAAAGTGCTTAGCATCACGGTTGGCTCCCAGTGGCACCCTCAGGAAATGTTAGAGATGGCAATGGTGGTGAAGGAGAAAGCCTTATTTTTTGTGATGTTGGGATTTCGCCTTGGCTCCAAGCCTGCTCGGTGTCTTGCCAAAAGGTGTGGCCTGCCTAAGTGGAGGCACAAAGCACTGTTGTTGGGATTCTTGATTCTGGGCCCTGCTCTGCTTCTGGATGTGCATCTGCAGGCTAATTTTTTTCCTTCTCTGGGTTGCTTTGTGGAACGAGGAATTGGACTGAGTGAACACTGGCATCCCTTAATATTTGGAATCTGTTCAGCTTCCCCAGCTGGGCCCAGCTTTGCTGGTTGGCTCTGAAGAGAGGTACAAGCCACTTTTCTCCCTGTGGTATGGAGGCTTTTATTCCAGAGTGAGATCCTGCTAACCCCGCAGCTCCCAACTCACCTCTGCTTCCCCCCCAACCCTTACCTCAAAACCCCATGGGCTTCCAGGGGCTTTTACACATACCCCCCCTCCCCATCTTTCGAGGAGCCTGTTTCTGACAGAGTGGGGCAGGGATTATGTCTTGGTGGGGGTGTTCGATACTGTGCTCTACTTAGAAGCGCTCCCAGAAAAAGCAGCAGCTGGAAGGGAGCATGAGGAAGGGGGGAGGTGCCCACATGAGTGGGGTTCTCCTGTGTAGCATTCCTTCTGAGGCCCACAACAAGTGTGGAATTGGGATTTTTCTGGAAGAATAATGGGAAGATCAGGGACTTTGAAGGCTGACAACAGGGATTTGAATCTTGCTTCTGCCACCTTAACAGCAGAGCTGCGGTTTTCCTCTAGAATGGAGACAATCAGATGCCCAGATAGGAAGTTTGTAAGCATGGGTTCGGGTATGTCAAGGGTCTGGCATGGGGGAAGCTCTATAAATGTTTGCTTCCTTCTTTTGGATATTCTGTAGACGGGCAGGAGGAATGAGAATATTTGCCTGTGGCCTTTTTCCCTGGGAGAAACAGGCTGCATAACAAGCTGTTACAGCCCCACAGGCCTCACCCTCCCACAGCTGTTTTGATTCTGGGGTCAAGCTTGGGGTCAGGTTCAGTGTGTGTCCGGTGTGGGGGATGGGAGAAGGGCTACCCAGGCGTTTGCAAAAATCTGAGCTCTGTAGCTTCCTAGGACTGTGAAGAAGGTGTAGAGACCAAGGTCTGAGGGAGTGGCGGTTCTGGGCTGGGAGAGCTTGGCAAGTTAGTTATAACCTTCATTTCCTGTAACTTCCCCAAATTTCCTTCTGTTATTGATTTTTAGTCCTACCTCATTTTGATTGGAGAACACACTTGGTATGGTTTCAACTCTTTTAAATTTTATTGAGACTTGTTTTATAGCCTAATTTATTGATCTATCCTAGAGAATATTCCATGTGTTCTTGAGAAGAATGTGAATTCTGCTGTTGTTGGGTAGGATGTTCTGTAGATATCTGTTAGGTCTAGTTGCTTTATAGTGTTGAAGTCTTCTGTTTCCTGTCAGTCTTCTGTTTAGTTGTTCGGTCCATTATTCAAGGTGGAGTATTGAAGTCTGCAGCTGGTATCATTGAATTGTCTATTTCTCCCTTCCATGCTGACAGTTTTTGCTTCACGTATACTGGGGACTCTGTTGTTAGGTGCATATATGTTTATAATCGTAATGTCCTCTTGATGGATGGACCCTTTATTGTTATAAAATGCCCTTGTCTCTAGTAAGAATTGTTGTCTTAGAGTCTGTTAGCACAATGTTATCATGGCCAGTCCAGCTCCTTGGTTACTGTTTGCATGGTCTATCTTTTTTTTTTTTTTTTTTATTTTTTTTTTTTTTTTTGAGAGAGANCTGACACGGAGCTCAAAGCCATGAACTGCGAGATCATGACCTGAGCCAAAGTCGGACACTTAACCAACTGAGCCACCCAGGTGCCCCTGCATGGTCTCTCTATTAACTTCCAATTACTTTCAACCTGTTTGTGTCCTTGAATCTAAAGTGTTGTCTCTTGTAAACAGCATATAGTTGGATGGTGGTGTTTTTTGTTTTTTGTTTTTTTTACTATTTTCCCAACCTCTTCCTTTCAATTGGAGTGTTTAGTCTATTTACATTTAAAATAATTATTGATAAGGTCGGGTTTATGTCTGCCATTTTGCTATTGATTTCTGTTGTGCCTTTTGTTGGTTTGTTTCTCTGTTACTCCATTACTGTCCTCTTCTGTGTTAAATAGATATTTTTGCGTGTATCATTCCTCATATAAAATGAGACCAAGAAGAGCAAGATGTTGCCAGCAAAGCATTTAGTACCATTCCTGACAGATAGTAAGTGCTCAATAGACGTGGCATTCATCTGGGCCTCTGGTGCCGTAAGAGCCACGGTCAGCCCTAGGGCTAACTGAGAGCAAAGTCCACCCAGGGCTTCATGGGGCTCCTATCTCCTGGGCAGGGTATGGCCCTCTGGCAGTCAGCTCCTTTGGGGAGGGAGGAGCAGTGGGTCCTTGGAAACCACATTGCGCCCATCCCTGACCCTCTAGTCTTTCCCCTGCTCCAGCATTTGGGCACGATGTGGCCTGCTTATGAAGCACTGCAGATTTCTACCCACCAGTCCTCACCAGACCCAGAAACCCATCGCTTAGGGTAGGTTTGAGAACCACTACTTTCCATAGATGGGCAGCAGGGTGTGATAGAGATCTGGTTTGAAGTTGACCAGGTTTGAAGGCTTGGATTTGAATCCTGGCTCCTCATTTGTGTCCTTTGGCTGTGACCTGCAACAAGGTACTTTTCAGAGCCAACCTTTTCTCATTTTTCAGATGGGAATAGTGGTTACACAAGTAAGCAGTCCTCATACACATTGGGCACGTGGTCAGTGCTGGTGGCTAATATTTCATGTGTCAGTCGCTGTTTACAAAGGTGTTTTCTTGCCCTGTCCCCCCTGCCCCTCCCAAAGCTCCTAAGTTCCTCAAAGGCAGGAACCAGTGAGCCGCAGCTCCTGGACCAGACACCTGGTGATCTGACAACCAGCCCACTGTACTCTCCACTGGGCCACACTGCCTCCAGGCCCAGATCCCCGCAGTCTTGGTGCAGAAACAGGGAGAACTGAAGAAGCCGAATGGGACAGTGGTTACTGTGAATAAGAGCATGGAGATTCAGAAGGGGTGAGAACAGCGTGTGCCTGAGGCTGCCTGCAGGAGGTAGGCCTTGAAGGAAGGAAGATTGTCAGAGTGGAGGCAGGACTTCCAGGCTGAGGGAACAGCCCCGTCAAAGGCTCAGAGTTGGGGATCTCTCCCCAGGTCACATGTTCCCTGTATTTCTAGCTCCTGCATGAGCCACAGTGCATTATAATCAGTGTGTGTTTCTGTGTCTCCTCCATGAGACTGGGAGCTCCATGTGGGTAGGGACTGTGTCCCTTCTCCTGTGTCTCCCAGAGCCTGGAGGGCCGCATAGGTGTGTATGTGAGGAGGGTGGGGGAGGAAGAGTTGTTAACTAGGCAGGGTGAGGCCATGCTCCTGTGAGAGAGCTCCTCTGTGTCTTGGCCTGTCTTGGGCAGAGTCTGGCACTGGGGCTCAGGCACAGACTCCAGAGAGCTCTGCCCTATACCTGCTGGGGGCCCCGCCTTTCCAAAGGGGGGGGGGGGCTTGGAGCAGTCTGTAGTGGTGTGAGTCCCTTAGGCCATAGAGAAAGTTATAGGAGACCAAGGGCCCCACCCATCCCCCTGAGGCCCTTTCCAGAGGTTTAGCCATTTAAGGAGTTTGAGGGATATTTGCTGTATCTCTTCTGCCAGCTTTTACCTTAGTCCCCTGGGATTCCCAAATCCTATTGGAAGAGATTTTTCTGGGCTGCCTGTGATTATTTGTGGCCCTTGCCTGGGAGGGAGGCAGCCAGTCCCCTTAGTGTGGGCAAAGTCTGAGCCTGGGGGCTTGATCCTTTCCTGACTCTGCCTGGGACTCTTTGCTCCCCCACCACCTCCTTTATTATAAAACTGACCTGGTTATCCTGGTCTTCTCATGGACATCCTGGCTTCCTATGGGCTTCCTGAGGGCGTTTGCTGGAAGTGGAGGAGAGAGACAATAAAGGTAGATGCCTGAATGAAACCCTGAAAGTGGCTCAGAAGGCAAAGGATTCCCCTCTCACACATATCCCTTTAAAAGCATCTCACTGTTAGCATTTTTATGGTCATGGCTCAGACTGCTGCCAGCTCAAACCCTGGCCGAGCCTTCTGAGCCCGACCAGCTTGGTGGCTGAGATCTCTGGGACCCTATTGGCCTGGGCTTTGCATTTCAAAGCTGAAGTTGAATCCAGAGAAGTGCTAATCTGGGGATTCTGGATTGGGAATAGGCAGAGCATAGGGACTACTTTCTCATGCCCCCAGGGGAAGTGACACTTGTCAGAGGCAGGTCCTTATCCCTGTTGCTGGTGTCTCCTTCCTTACTGGTTTGCAGACTCCTTTATAAACAGGACTTACGCGTCCAGTGGTTTGGAGAAATGGGGCCCTTCAGCCTGGTGTGAACTTCCAGTTAGAGCAGGGCATACAGTATTGCAGATGATTACACTGTGTCCAAAGGGAAGGCTTATGTAGGGCCCGGGCAACTCCAGCTAGCCCAGCACGGCAGCTCCAGGCTGCTTACCTAGTCTGGTTGTAGCCACAGGCCCCAGAGTGTCTAGAGAGAACTTTCCAGGATACGAGTGTGGGCTGGAAGGCCAGCTGGGCCATGCTGGGCTCCTCTAAGAAGGGAGGGTTCCTCATCCCTTGGCATCCTAACCAGACACCTTCATGTCTTAAGCCCAGCCATGTGAGGGCACAAGGTAAACAGATCCACAGGCTCATGTCTCTCTGGCTGTGGTCTAGGCGACGGTGGGAAGAAAAATTGGATAGGGCAACAGAGGGACTGGCACTGTCCCAAGTTGACCCGTATGCGGTGTGGGGCAGCAAGTGACAGTCAAGGGGCAAGTAGCTTGTGGGCCGGCAATAAGAGAAGAATTTGTGTTCAGCTTAGTTGGAGAGGGCCTGAGGCGACTGATGGGATGGGGTGGGATGGGGTTAGGAGGCAGGACCTTTTCACTTCATCTCAGCATCAGGGGATCTCTGATGTGCATCAGGGAGAGAGCCTGGAAGTCAGGGCTGGGCAAGAGCCCAGGGTGGACGTGCGGGCCATGAATAGTGCCTCTGCCCCGGCAGAGCTCTGACTCACCTTGGGCGCAGTCTTGAATGAGTATCCCAAGAGGCAGACACAAGCCAAGTGCCAAGGTACAACAGTCTGCAAACTCCGCTCCATGGAGCTTGCAGTCTGCTAGGGACAAAGAAATAGAAATAGACACGGGTGCCTCGGTGGCTCAGTCGGTGAAGCGTCCGACTTCGGCTCAGGTCATGATCTCACGGTTCGTGGGTTCGAGCCCCGCGTCGGGCTCTGTGCTGACAGCTCGGAGTTGGGAGCCTGCTTCCAATTCTGTGTCTCCCTCTCTGTGACCCTCCCCCACTCATGCTCTGTTTGTCTCTGTCTCAAAAATAAATAAACACAAAAAATCAGAAAAGAAAAAGAAATAGAAATAGACACCTGGAATTCAGTGTTTTGAGTGTTGGGGGGAGGGATGTTAGGAGGTGTTGTGGGCTCATAGTGAAGCTCCTGGCTAAGCCTTGGGGTGAGGGAGGACTTCCCAGAGGAAGCAGTGTCTCAGACCTGAAGGGCGAATAGGACCTGGCCAGATGAAAGGGTGGAAGGTGTCCTAGGCAGAGGTGCTGCCTGGCCAGAGACCTGGAAGCAAAGCAGGAACAGCACGGAATGACGGCTCAAGCATGGCAGGTTGAGAGCTGGCAGAAGCCAAAGTCTGCAAGACTCGTGGGCAGGATAGGGAGTTTAGACTTTGTCCTAAGATTCCTAAGATAGCCTGTCTGGTGCTCTGGGAACTGGCTGGCCTAGGGATTTGGAGCCTTGTTAGATGCCATATTTAGGTCGATTTTGCCTTGGTTAGGGATGCGTGAGCTCTGACTCCCCATCTTCCTAGTGCTGAGTTTGTGGGGTGGGAAGTGGCCCCGGTTGTAAGAGCAGAAGCTAGGAGCTTTAGCAGTAAGGGTCAGCAGGGTCATTCTAGTCAACTCTGATCTCCAGGTCAGAGCTGAGCCCCTGCAGCTGCTGGGACCAAGCTAGTCCTGGCCTGTGTAAGCTTGACTCACAATGGTCTTCTCTCAGATGGCCGTACGCAATATCTCTAGCTTGGGAGGGGCCCTGGTCCCCTCAGTGGGCATGTGGCAGGGCTGCCTGAGGGCACTTGGGGAGCTGTATGTGTTCTCGTTGCCCTCCCTGGAAGGTATGGTGTCACCATCAGCACAGAAGTCCCAGAGGCCTTTCCAGCACCTTCTCTCATGTGTCTGCAAAACACATATGTGGGTTTAGCACTGTTTCCTTTTCTTGGTGCGCATTGCTTTCTTCTATAGAGAGAAAGTGCTTTCCACCACAGATCTTCCTGAAAGCCTCATGGGTCCCTAGTCACTGATATCAGACGCTTGCCTTGTCTTCTGTCCAGGGGTATCACAGGGTCTGGTCAGGGATTGGTTGCAACAGTGCAGTGCCCAGCGGAAAGCAGAGTGAATAGAGCTGGGACAGACAATCAGACTGATAAGAGTGGGTTGCACTGTCTGGGGCCCCTTGGTAACTGTGGGTTTCCTTTTGCAGTGTTCCTGTATCTGCTGTTAGAGACCCTGCAGCCAGTCCCAGGGTGAGCTGCCTACAGAAGTTACACCCTCTTCCCTGCACCCTCAGAGAATTGGCCCACAGGTCAGCAGCCTTTGGAAAAGATGGCTTCCTTCCTCTTCCTCACTGTGAGGAAGGCCAGGCCTACTTCCACCTGCAGAACAGAGAAGTGGGGCTGGGCCACAAGAAATGAGAGGAAGTGGCTCAGCCTTGTCCAGGATTGCAGGCTGTGATGTACACATAGGGTACAAGAGCTGGGAGCCCTACCAGCAGCAACTAGACCTGAGGCAGGGGTGAGCTTGCAGGGGCTGGAGAGCCCAGGCCCAGAGGGCTGGGCTGACGTGGCCAGAGTGGTCTCAGAGTGGAGGTTAAAATAACAATGCCTCATGCTTAGGCTTCATGCTGACTTACAGTGCCCTTGTGGGAACTGAACATAATGCAAAGTGCTTAGGACAGGCCTGGCACAGGTGCATTATCATCATCATCATCATCATCATCATTATTGTACTATCACCACTCCTCCTCCTCCTCCTCCTCTACTACTACTAGTACTATTACTTAGGGTCCTGCTGCCTTGGTGTGTCCTCTCCCCTCCTTCCTCTAAGGTTCCCAGGCATCTTTCACTCTTCTCCTCATCACCCCAGATAATGACCTTTCTTCTCTGTGGGTCTCGGGTCTGGGTCTCTGTGCTCTTGGCACTTAGTCTTCTGGTAGGGATGACAGAAAGGACTCTGTTCCCACTCTGCAGAAGCTTCTGGGGTGATTCAGTCTTCCAGAATTTGCCCCCTTGGTTGCTTCTAAGCAAGTTCCCTGCCTAACTTTAGAAACCTACTGTGGTGTCCTGAGTGATGGTCCTTCTTGACACGCAGGGTGGAAGATGGGAGGCAGACCAGCCTGACCAAACAGCTGCTGGTGAGCCAGCTGGGGCCCAGGGCAGGAGCAGCCCTGCCATGGAGCTCCATTCACAGACTCTGCCTCCATCTCACCCGACCCAGTGTGCAGAGCTCACCCTCCCCCAGGCTCTGAGTGGCCGTCCCTCGCGCCTGGGGCCCGGGTACCTCCACAAGGTGCACATCTACCATGTGCACCCAGGCTCGCCTGGCATGTGGGCCTAGTCCCCAAGCCCGTGCTATGGCTCAAAGGCAAGAGGGCTGTGACTGGGGTAGGAGGGCAGTCTGTGCGTAGAGGGGCAGGGGACACACAAGTGCATGTGAGCACCTGAGGGGTTCTCAGGTCCCCTGGAGGCACGTGGACCTGCCGGCTCCCCCTGGGTGCCCTCCCCTCAGCCACATTCTTCCTTCCTCTGTCTCACTTCCACAGACACATACTTATTGTTTGCTCGTGCTGATTGGCGGGGCAGAGCCTGACTCCCATAGCTAGGATAGTCCCAGCCTGCAGCTTAACCATGGTGCCCACGGCTGTTATTTTCATTGTGGTGGTGGTGGTGGGGGGGGGTTAGGTCTCTGCCTTTAATTGGGTTGGCTGTCAGGGAATGAGAGTTTAAAGGCAAAAAAGGGGCGCCTGAGTGGCTCAGTCAGTTAAGTGTCCGACTTCGGCTCAGGTCATGATCTCGCGGTTCGTGGGTTCAAGCCCCGCATCCGGCTCTGTGCTGACAGCCAGCTCAGAGCCTGGAGCCTGTTTCAGATTCTGTATCTCCCTCTCTCTCTGACCCTCCCCTGCTCATGCTGTTTCTTTCTCAGAAATAAATAAAACATTAAAAAATTTTTTTAAAATAAAGGCAAGGAAATAAATAAATAAAGGAGTTTGTTCTAAAGGTGGTCCTCTGAGCTCCCTGCACTTGTCAAATTGTCCCCCAGCTGCCAGGGCCAGGGCGTCTTGCATGCCCACCTAGTCTTTCTTCCTCCCCAGGCTTGCATAAGTGAAGACCAAGGGGGTGCTAGCAGGAAGAGTCTCTCTCTCACACTTATTTCAGGGCCCAGAGCGGAGGAAGGAAATGGAGGAGGAAGTTCCTCCCCTTCTGGGTGCTGGTGAAAGTGAAAGGCAGGTGGTGGGGGGGCTGGAGTGAGTCACAGCCGCTCCAGAGGGGAAGGGCTGGAGAGCTGCGGAAGCCTGTGAACGGGAGATAGGAGGCCTCGCACTGGGAGCCTGCTCTTACCGCCCAGCCCTCCTTGGCTGGGCTGGTTTCCTGGGAACTCCTGGGACTGCTAACTAGGACCTGGAGCTTCTAGGGTCTGAGGTCTGAGGTTGGTCCGGACCTGCAAATTATTCCCCAGGGCTTCCTGAGCTCCCCTTCCTTCTCCTCCTGGCCTGACTGGCTCAGGACCAGAATCACAGTGTGGGGAAGAAGTAGGCCATGTAGCTCCCTCACCCTCACCAACTTCCCAGGGAGGGGGAAAAAAAAAAACCCTCTCAGAAGAAAGACAAAATCTTTGAAAATACATGTAAGTTATAAAATACTGGTCTTGATTTTGACTGTCCTGTAGCAGGATAGAGCAACGTGTTTGTTTTTTTTAATCAAGTTTGAAAATAAACACAGACACTATGAGCACTTTAAGTCATACCATGTCATAGGAAAACTTTCAGATCTAAGGCCTAGCAATCTGCATCCCCTCAATATTGTAGTTACGCTTGTCCTTTGCTCTTTGCTCCGGAGCTCTTCGGCAGTGGAGGAGGGAAGGTGGGGATTGCTGACCAGCTACCAGGCTGGAGCCTGCCTCCAGCCAGCCAGGGCTGCAAAACAGGTTCTGTGCTGGTTTAAGGAAGGCTCCGCACCCTGCAGCTCCTCCCAGGGGTAGGGCTAGAACTGCACATACCCTGCTAGGGCCTCACCTACATGCCTCAGTGCAAAGGATGTGAGCCTAGCCCTGGGCCTTGGGCTCTGCAAGGACTTGGTGGGCTCCCCATCCTGGAGCCACATGGTTAGTTAGGAATGACTCCTGTTGTCTCTACTTCCTGTATTTGAGATTTGCTGGGAGCAAAGGAGGCACTGGCTGCATAAAGCTCCTTCTGGGTCTGGTGGGGAGGCTACCACATGGACAGATATGCTCAACCAGCTGGGCAACCAGATCTGGCTGAGAAGACGGGAGCCCAACAGTGGGCTTTGTCACTCCTTTTCCCACCTGGCTGCAGGAGCTCAGACTGGATCTCAGCCCCACTTGTTCCCAGGGTGATGCCTTTGTGTCGGGTACAGATTACACAGCCAAATGCTGCAGGGTGAGGTGGTGGGATAAAGAGGGTCACAAAGCACTGCCTTTTGGTAGTTCCCCTAAGATTCTGGCTCCTGCGTCTCCTGTGCTGCTCTGTGAACTTGGGCCCCTCCCTCACACTTGTGCTGACATCCGGGGCATCCTGGGAGGCTATGACTGACACTGTCACTATTCTTCTGTCTGCAGGCTCCAGGGTCCTGTGGAACATCATGAACTGGGAAAAGTAGACGAGCCCAGGAGCCTCTCCACAAGGAGCAAGGAAGAGCCAACAGTTCTTTCACCCTGTTCCTGACCTCACCCCCCAGTATTTTCCCCTCCCCTTGCTCTGCCCCCACTGGCTCCTGGACTAGAGCTGGGCTTCCAGCAGAACATCCCCACAGGGGATGGGCAGCTGGTGAAGTAGGACTCACTACCAGGGCCCAGTTGGCCACACCATGAACCTCCAGGCCCAGCCCAAGGCTCAGAACAAGCGGAAGCGTTGCCTCTTTGGGGACCAGGAACCAGCTCCCAAGGAGCAGCCCCCACCCCTGCAGGCCCCCCAGCAGCCCCCAGCCCCTCCACAGTCCACCAGAGTGAAGGAGGAGCCTTACTTTGGGCACGAGGGTCCGGCAGGGGCCGCCCCTGTCTCCCAGCCGGTGGAGCTGCCCCCTCCAAACAGCCTGGCTCTGCTGAACTCTGTGGTGTATGGTTCCGAGCGGACCACGGCAGCCATGTTGTCCCAGCAGGTGGGCTCCGTCAAGTGGCCCAACTCTGTGATGGCTCCAGGGCGGGGCCCTGAGCGCGGAGGCGGTGGGGGTGTCAGTGACAGTGGCTGGCAGCAGCAGCCGGGCCAGCCTCCACCCCACTCAACATGGAACCGCCACAGCCTGCCCCTTTACAGCGGACCCAAGGGGAGCCCTCACCCTAGCATGGGGGTCTCTACCTACTATAGCCACCCCGAGGCACTGAAGCGGGAGAAAGGAGGTGGGCCGCAGCTGGACCGCTACGGAAATGCCGTGCGGCCAATGATGCCACAGAAAGTGCAGCTGGAGGTAGGGCGGCCCCAGACGCCCCTAAACTCTTTCCATGTGGCCAAGAAGCCCCCAAACCAGACACTGCCCCTGCAGCCCTTCCAGCTGGCGTTTGGCCACCAGGTGAACCGGCAGGTCTTCCGGCAGGGCCCACCGCCCCCCAACCCCGTTGCGGCTTTCCCACCGCAGAAGCAGCCACAGCAGCAGCCACAGCAGCAGCAGGCCACCCTTCCCCAGATGCAGCTCTTTGAGAACTTCTATTCCATGCAGCAGCCGCCCTCTCAGCAGCCCCAGGACTTTGGCTTGCAGCCGGCTGGACCCCTGGGGCAGTCCCACCTGGCTCACCACAGCATGGCGCCCTACCCCTTCCCCCCCAACCCTGATATGAACCCAGAACTGCGCAAGGCCCTCCTGCAGGAGTCAGCCCCACAGCCTGTGCTACCTCAATCCCAGATCGCCTTCCCCCGCCGCTCCCGCCGCCTCTCTAAGGAGGGTGTCCTGCCTTCTGCCCCTCTGGATGTGGCTGGCACCCAGCCTGGACAGGAACCCACCAGCAACCTGTTCCTACATCACTGGCCCCCACAGCAGCCACCACCTGGCCCCTTGGGGCACCCCCATTCTGAAGCTCTGGGATTCCCACTGGAGCTGAGGGAGTCGCAGTTGCTGTCTGATGGGGGAGAGAGACTGGCACCCAACGGTCGGGAGCGGGAGGCTCCCACGATGGGCAACGAGGAGGGCATGCGGGCAGTGGGCACAGGGGACTGTGGGCAGGTGCTACGGGGTGGGGTGATCCAGAGCACTCGACGGAGGCGCCGGGCATCCCAGGAGGCCAATTTGCTGACCCTGGCCCAGAAGGCAGTGGAGCTGGCCTCACTGCAGAACGCAAAGGTGAGAGTGGCATGGGATGGAGGCCTGGCCTGGCAGAGGGCAGGGTGAGCCGTGTCTGTGGCCAGGGGCGAGCAAGTGACTCCAGGTCTAGGGGGCAGTTTTCTCATTCCACTGAAGGAAATGAAAGAACCCATGGGCTTCAGGGAGTTCTACAATCCCTGCATGCAAAGAATCTCTACGTGGGTGCATTTATACATGAAGGAAAGATGAAGCTTATACACACAGGTTTGCAGGCAGGAAGGTGAAAGGCACTGCCATGGGTTGGCTGCTTCATTTGGCACATGAAGGATTAGGAGTTGGGGGAGGTGAAACCATTGCCACATCTGGCATCCTAAAATGAAAAGGTGGCAGTAGTTCCACAGGTGATGATACTTGTCAAAACGCATCAAACTAATGACAAGTAGGTGCATTTTATTGTATGTAATTTTTACTGGCAATAAAGTTGATTTAAAAGCAACGACAACAACAAGAGGGAAGAGTGAATAGAATTTGAGCACCTCTCTTGTACTTGGAGTTTCTTATACTTATTCAGAAATAGTTTATCATCAAACCCTATGACGGGGATGCTGACATCCTATTTTATTGCTAAGGAAGCTGAGGCCCAAGAAGGATTTCCAAGGTCAGAAAGCTAAGATAAAGGCCTAGTATCTGACTCCAAAGCCAGGGTTTTCTCTCCTCACTAGGGGTATCAACACCCCCCTCCCCCCCACCACCACCACGCCAATGCCTACGGCAAGGCTGGCATGTCAGAAGCTGCAGAATTTGACTTCACTCCAGCCAGTTTCCAATGGGGAAAAGATATAAAGACCATTGTTACCTTGTAAAACGTTCCTTGTTTACTTTCTTTTGCAGAGATAAGTGTTTTTTGATTAGTTTTTTGTAAGTTTTTAAATTTATTTTGAGAGAGAGAGAGGAAGGGAGGAGGAGAGAGAATTCCAAGCAGGCTCCACACTGACACAGCACAGAGCCTGATGTAGGACTCAAACTCTTGAACTGTGAGATCATGACCTGAGCCGAAATCAAGAGTCAGATGCTTAACTGACTGAGCCACCCTGGTGCCTTATCAGAGATAAGTTTTGAATTTAGATACTAGTGCATGTGCCACGCACTGTGCAGGTCAAACAAAACACACCACGTGTGGCCTGAGATGGCCATCTGGGGACCCCTGCATCAGGCCAGGATTGGATGACCTGGCAGAAGGGAGGTTATGGAGAGTATTTGGGCATGTGGTGAGAGAAAAGGTATTTAGGGAAAGACCACTGGGGAACCATCATGGGTTCTTGAATCAAATGTGACTAGGGGGGTCCTGGACTTATTAGGACTTATCTTCTAAATCTTACCTCCATTCCCCTCCTTCTCCTTCTCCAGGATGCCAATGGCTCTGAGGAGAAGCGGAAAAGTGTGTTGGCTTCAACCACCAAGTGTGGGGTGGAATTTTCTGAGCCTTCTTTAGCTGCCAAGCGAGCACGAGAGGACAGCGGGATGGTACCCCTCATCATCCCAGTGTCTGTGCCTGTGCGGACTGTGGACCCAACTGAGGCAGCCCAAGCTGGAGGTGTTGATGAGGATGGAAAGGGTCCTGAGCAGAACCCCACTGAACACAAGCCATCAGTCATTGTCACCCGCAGGCGGTCCACTCGTATTCCTGGGGCTGATGCTCCAGCTCAGGTAGGAGAGGTTCCCTGTGCAAACACCTATAGTACCTGTGTGCTCCTGGGGGCCTAGTACCCTGTGAGAAAAAGGAGAGCATGGTAGTATAAGAGGGATTCAAGCAACCTGAGGAAATACTGTTTATATTTTCCAAACCAAACTTATGGGTAAATGCACTTAGGGGAGACAATGAGACAGTGTTATACTTGAACTGAAACTGCTTATGAAAATCTAGGATGTGTGAATCTCTTTCATTTTAGGTCAGAAAATTTTGGCCTCTAATGTGGGACAGATTTTGTGCTAGGCACTGGGATGTAGAGATGTTTACTTGTCTGGTCAATATAAATATATATATATGTTGAAATCTATGGTTGGGGTTTTATCTTTTTAGTTTTTTGTCGGTATTTGTTTTATACATTTTGATGCAGTGTTATTACTTGCATACTCATTTAGAAGTGGATTAGACACCTCATCATTATGAAATGTTTCTTTTTACCTTTACTAATCTTTTTGCCTCTTTTTAAAAAATGTTTATTTTGGAGAGAAAGAGAGTGCATGTGCATGAGCGGTGGAGGGGCAGAGAGAGAGGGAGACAAAGGATCCATGGGAAGCTCTGCGCTGACAGCAGAGAGCCTGATGTGGGGCTTGAACTCACGAACTGTGAGGTCATGACCTGAGCCGAAGTCGGATGCTTAACTGACTAAGCCACCCAGGCATCCCTCTTTTAGTCTCTTAAAATCTGTTTTGTGAAATATTTCATTTTATTTCGTTTCATTTAGAGAGAGAGAAAGATCATGAGTATGGGGTTAGAGAGAGAGGGACAGAGAGAATCTGAGGCAGCCTCCGAGCTCTCAGCACAGAGCTCAATCCCACCAACCATGAGATCATGACCTGAGCCCAAACTGAGAGCTGGATACTTAACTGACTGAGCCACCCAGGTGCTCCTGCTTTGTGAAATATTTAGCTTTCTTTGGTTAGTATTGCAAGGAAGAGGATAAGATGTGTATCTTTTCCATCTTTTTACTTTGAACACTTATACTTAAAGTATATCTTTCAAGTGGCATATAATAGGGGTTTGTTATTACCTGTTCTAACAATCTTTGTCTTTTAGAGTGTTGATACGGTTTGCATTTAATGTAATTACTGATATACTTGGGTTTAAATTTGTCCTATACTTTTTGCTTTATATATTCCACAGTGCCTCTTCTGTTCCCCCCCCCCCCCCNATTAATTGGGTTTGTTATTCCATTTCCCCTCTTTACTAATATATTATTTATATACCTGTTTATTCCTTATTCTTATTTATTTACTGAATTATTACTCTTTCAGTAATTACCCAAGCAGCCTTTCTTTCCTGATTTAATAGGAGGGAATGAAGCCCCACAAAAAGGAATTTGAGTGACTAGTTTTTCGATTCACTGGAGGATGGCACATAGCTTGTACCCTCCTAGATGCACAGGCAAGAAGCTAAATCATTACATACAGTGAAACTTTATGACATTAGAGCTTAATTCTCTGGTTTAGAAGAGCTACTAGAGAGTAAAATATGCATTCTTGGCTTATTGAAATCTAATATAAATTAGTATTTTACCTCTTCCAGAACAATGCAAAGTTCTTACAACACTTTAACTCCATTTTTCACTAATCTCTAACTTATAGAATTATTAACATGTATTCTCATTCTTTAAATATTTTAACATCACTAGGATGGTATAACATCATTGTTTTTGTTAAGTTTAAAATTTTAATTCCAATATAGTTAGCATATGGTATTATATTAGTGTTAAGTGTACAATCTAGTGACTCAACAATTCTATACATTACTCAGTGATAGCATTATTGTTTTGGTTCAGTTGTTCATTTTAGCCTGAAAGACTTTATGTATTTGTTGTTTTTTATTTCTTCTTGTATCTCCAAGCTTCTATCTCAGATCATTTATGTGCTGCTTGAAGAGTATTCCATAGTATTTCCTTTAGGGTGAATCTGTTAATGATGAAATTTATTAGTCTTTGATTGTCTGAACATGTTTTTGTTTCTTCATTTTTGAAGCTGGGTAGAGAATTCTGTGTTGGTTGTTATTTTCTCTTAGCACTAAAAGGATATATCATTCTATAGTCTTCAGACTTCCTTTGTAGTTATGGTGTTGGGAAGTCACCATTAGCCATATTGTTGCTTCTTTGAATGTAGGCTGTCTTTTTTTTTTTTTTTTTTAGTTTTTTAATGTTTGTTTATTTTTGAGAGACAGAGAGAGACAGAGTGCAAGTGGGGGAGGGACAGAGGCAGAGGGAGACACAGAATCCAAAGCAGGCTCCAGGCTTCGAGCTGTGAGCACAGACCCTGATGCAGGGCTTGAACTCACCAACTGTGAGATTATGACCTCAGCAGAAGAAGTTGGATGCTTCACTGACTGAGCCACCCAGGTGCCCCAAGCTATTTTTTAATCTGATTGCTTTTAAACTTTTTTTTTGGCCATTGGTTTTCACCAGTTTTTGTTGTTATACCTGTTGGTTTTCTTTGTATTTATCCTGTTTAGAGTTTGTAGTCCTTCTTAAATATTTCTTCTGTCCCATTTTCTCTCTTCTATCCTTCTGGGACTCTAGTTACACATTTCTAAGAGTTTTGCACCATAACCCCCTATTTTGTGTGTCATGCATTTTTCTGTATTTTCCATTTTTCTCTTAGTCTGGACTATCTTTCAGTTTACTCATTCTCTCTTTAGCTGTATCTAATATGCTGTTAAGCCCAGTCACTGAGTTCTTATTTTTAAGTTATTTTTTTCAGTTCCTGAATTTCTACTTGATTCATTTTTAGAGTTTCTAATTCTTTGATGAAATTTTCAACCATTTATTTTATTGCATAACTTAAGCATAGTTTCCTTAAAGTTTATGTCTGATAACTCCATGAATGGGATGTCCATGGGTCTCTTTCTGTTATGTTACTTCTTGTTTTTAAGTCACATTTTGTTCTGTTGTATATTTGGTGAGTTTTAATTGCATGGCAGGCATGTATGAAAAATTGTTGAGGTAATTAAAGACTCTGGATGTTGTTCTCGTCTTCCAGAGAGGATTTATCTTTGCATCTGACAGGTAGCAAAGGGCATTAGCAATCCTGAATTATTTTTATTTAATCAGAGATTGAAATGAGATGATTTTAAATTGGACAGTATTCCACATGTGGACTAGTCTATATCTGATTCACTTTTATTCTGAGGAGATAGCCCTTTGGAGTCCCAATCCAAAGCCTGCAGGTTTATCAGGCTCTCCTTCCTTGGCAAGCCCTAAACTCCATTTAGTTGCTCAGCTTCCCACTTACCTCATCCAGTAATGTACCCACCTCTAAGAAAAGCACAACTCCAAATGCTGGGCTCACCTTTTTCACTTTCTTTCTTTTCCTGTATCTTGGCTCATCAAGTCTTTGCCAACGTATTTGCTCTCTGATATCATCAAAACTGTGGTTTTTATACTGAGCCTGGATTTTCTAGTTATTGTCAGCTGGAGAGTTAGCCTATGAGCCCATCCTTTGTAACAGAAAAGGGAGCTTTAAGATTATCATGAGCAGCACAGTCTCTACTCTCTGGGGTCTTATTCTCTGGTTGTGACAGAGGTTGGAGGCTAAAGGCCTCAGTTTATCCTGAGGATGGCAAGAAGGAGCCCAAACAACTACACAGCTCAACATACCCATTTCATAGATGAGGAAATAGGAATGAGGAAATGACAATACAAAAAATATTGTCAAAAATAGTTTAATTTCATTTCCCTTATTACAAGATTACAAGTCATTACAGCTACCTGAGTCCATATTAGATATCTTGTCTAGCAAGTTTTGGGACCTTTGGCTCCACTGGATTTTTTTCTGTGCAATCATCTTGTTCCCCTAAGGGAGTAAGAATGAACCATTTCATTTCTTCCTAGTCTATAGAAAAGGAAAGAGGGCACAACTGGGTAAAGGACATGGCCAAGACCTCATGGAGTCAGTGGCCTCTACTGAAAGGTGTTGTGGGAGCTGTACACAGGGAGAGGGGGAAAGCCTTCTCTTTCCAGGTCTACTTAGTCAATGTGGCCAACCTCACCTGTTGGCCAACTCTGCGCCCAGGGAGATGATCTGGATGTTGCTTACTCTCTAGGGTTCCATTCTCTTTTGAGAGGATACAAATGGAGCAGAGAAAGGCCTCTATTCCCTTACAGCTCTACTGTCTATTCTATATGGAGCCCCATGAGGCATACTGAGCAGGGGGAAGTGTAAGCTAGGAGTGCTAACCTTTGACAGCGTAAGTAGGCTGGTCTGTTATCGTAGGACTAATACTATGAGAAAAAGTTCTGTGAGGACAAGACTGTCTTCTTCCTTTTGTGATCCTATGCCAAGCTTAGGTCTTGGCACCCAGTAGGGAGCTCCATCTAATACAGAGCTTGATAGCAGCTAGTATTTATTGAGTAATTACTACATGTCAGTTATTGTTCTCAGTGATTTCCACACATTAATTCATTCAGTCCTCATAGCTAATCCATTTGGTAGGTACTTACTATTCCCATGTTAAAAATGATGATGCACAGAGAAGTTAAGAAGTTTTAAGTGGTAAGTAAAGGAGGTAGATCCCATTCTAAGCAATCCTGCTGCAGAGCCTGGGCCCTTAACTACTACAGTTCTCTGCCCAATAGCATACTTCACATTAGATGTTGGGAACTATGGCCTATGGGCCATATCCAGACCTACCAATGGATTTTACATTTTATCTTTTTAATATTTAAAAGGATCATTTAAAAAGAGTGGGGAAGAGGGTAAGAAGAAGAATATGTAACAGAGACCGCGTGCAGCCCACAAAGCCTACATTTATTACCTGGCCCTTTACAGAAAGTTTGCTGACCCCTGCCCTAGTGGAGACTGTAAGAAGGGTTTTTGGACCTGCTCCCTGTCTCGGACTTGCGTTGGTGGGTGTAGTGGGGAGACTAAGTTCCAAAGGTGAGACTGACCAGCAGTGGTCAAGACTTCAGTTTCCCCAGCACATAAGAGGCTGAGCTATTTTGGTTCTGTTTCCTTCTCCAGGCTGAGGACATGAATGTCAAGTTGGAAGGGGAACCTTCAGTGCGGAAACCAAAGCAGCGGCCACGGCCTGAGCCCCTGATCATCCCCACCAAGGCTGGCACTTTCATTGCCCCTCCCGTCTACTCCAACATCACCCCATACCAGAGCCACCTGCGCTCTCCTGTCCGCCTAGCCGACCATCCCTCTGAGCGGAGTTTTGAGCTACCCCCCTACACCCCTCCCCCCATCCTCAGCCCTGTGCGGGAAGGCTCTGGCCTCTATTTCAATGCTATCATGTCAACCAGCAGCATCCCAGCCCCTCCTCCCATCACGCCAAAGAGTGCCCATCGCACCCTGCTCCGGTCTAGTGAGTGACCCACCTTCAGGGGCCATGGGGGCAGGGAATGTGGGGAGGGAGGGCAGTGGGCAGGAAGGAGACCTGCCCTGCTGCTAAGGCTGCTGGGGATTGGGCTGGAACACTGGGAAGAGGGGCTCCACTCTCTTTGAGAGAGAAAAGGTGGTTCTCCTGGTTCAGGAACAGACAGGGATGGAGGAAGGGAGTATTGGCCCAATTGCTTGGGTTCAAATCCCAATTCCACAATTTACTGTTATGTTTCCCTGTGCAAGTCATTTAAACTCTCTGGGCTTCAGTTTCTTCACTATTTAATTGAGGATAGTAGTAGTACTTGATTGTTGGTGAAGTTGCCAATTTAATCTAATTTTGGATCCACAAATAGCAGTTTCCTATGGTTCAACCTCATAGTCAACTCACAGGGTTGTGGTGAGGTTCAGATGCATTAACAAATGTAAAGCACTTAAAACACCATGCCTGGAGCATCACATTTGCTTTTAGTATTACGTGGTAGATTCTGTCTCCTGAGGCTCTTAAACAGTTGTTTTGGCCAAGAGCAGACATTTTGGCTGGCCTGGGTGGTGAATTGTTGAAAAATGTGGCCCACTCCACAAAAAGATCCACTTCCTCTGAAAAAAATGGGATAATCTTATCTCATAGTTTGGTAGAGGATTAAGTGGGAATAAACACTACCAGAGGTAGAACAAGGGTGAGGCCTGGCCATCACTAGCTTAACCTTTGACCCTGACCTTCCATGGCCTAGCTCTCTGGTGCCCCCTGGTGTCTGTGGGTGAAAAATGGCTCACCCTGGGCTGGCTGACCTTCTGTCCTCTCACGTACCTACCAAGCTTCTCTCCGTTCCTGGGTTGTGCAGGAAGAAATCCCTGTAGAGACCAGACTGGCAGCAAAGAGAGGCCTGTCCATCCATGAGTATTTATCGAGTACTTGGGCGTAAAGCATTGAACTGGGTCCTGTGAAGGCTCCAGTAGTGTATGGGACAACATGGTCTGTTCTAAAGAGAGCACAGGGTCATTAGGGAGTTAACAAGGAAACCTGGGAGACAGAAAAGCAGAGGTTCTCGGCAAAGTGGGATCAGCAGGCAGTGAGGGAGACCCTAAGCTCCAAAGCCTGCAGAGCCTAGTAGCCTGGGGTGGCGAGAAAGCCTTCAGGAGAGGGTGGGGCTAGAGCTGAGGGCTTGAACAAGGAAGAAGGTGGGGAGGGCATACTCCATACTCGGCAAAGGAAATGAGTGGTGCAAAGGCCTGGAGGTAGGACCGTGCAGGAAGAGTGAGGAGCCGTGAGTAAGCAGTCAGCCTTGGATCCAGGGTCCAGGCAAAGGGGTGGTGGGAGACATAGATGAAGGAGAGCTGCATGCGTGAGCTGAGGAGTTCAGCTTTTACTGCAAGTTGCAAGGGGAGGGGAGAGGGAGGGTGGGTAGGGAGGAGTCAGCAAAGATTTTGTTTTTGAAGCAGGGAGTGTCTCCATGTGGGGCACTAAGATAAGTTCAGGAGAAACTAAGGCAGAGAATACAACATGGAAGTAAGGAGATATAAACAGGGATCTCCTTCACTACGTTGCTAGTGTGCTGAAAGTTTCAGCTTCTTTACTAGAGCAAGCATAGTTTAATGTTGGAGTTAATTCTGTAGTATGGAAGCTCCTGGGGCAGGGACCCAGCTTTGGGTGGTGATAGTAGTAGTAGTCGTAGTAGCTTTGGGTGGTGATAGTAGTAGTAGTCGTAGTAGTAGTAGTAGTAGTAGTACTAGCAGCAGCAGCAGCAATAATAATAGCTAATATTTATTGAGGGCGAGGCTTTGTGCATGATTTCATTCAGTCCTCACATTAACCCTAGGAGGTAGGTAGTAATAGCCCCTTGCAGCAGGTGTGAAAACAGAAGCACCCACGTGCTTGGCAAAGTCACAGTTAGTCGTCACAGTTGCAGGCTGAGGAGCCAGGATTTAGTGTGCCTGATTTCCAAGTATGAGTCTCTGTGAGTCACTGCCATGGCTCTTGTGCAAACAGAGCAGCCACGTAGGGTGGGGGTGGGAGGGGGGCGGCTTGCTGAAGGGAGGAGGGTGCGATTCACCAACGTGCCTTTTGTCCCATAGATAGCGCTGAAGTCACCCCACCTGTCCTCTCTGTGATGGGGGAGGCCACCCCAGTGAGCATCGAGCCGTAAGTGCAGCCCTACCTCTGGTCCATGGCATGAGGGTGGCCGATGGGGTCCAGTGCACGCAGGCCCTGTGAAGTAGAGGAGGGTTGTGTGGATCCCACAGAAGTCTGAACAGGCCTCTGAGATTCTGCAGTTGGCTCTGGGCTTTATGGTCTCTTGCCTAAAGGAAAGGACCAGCTTGGTTTGAATTTGCCTCTGAGGAGAATTGGCAGGGCAGTCCAGGAGACTCTTTCCCTCTCTGTAAATGTGCAGCTTCTCTTCATTCCAACCTCTGGGCCTTGTCTTTCTGGCAGTATTGGCTCCCCTTTGCCAGGCTGTCCTCCTGGAAGTCAGATTCCTTTACGCTCAGTTGAGGTCTTGCTCAGCGTCTGCCGATGACCCCGCATCTTCCTCCATCCCAGAGAGAAACACTCCCCATGCCCACGAGGTGAGGCCTCACTCCCTGCCCTTTCCACCCCTGCAGACGGATCAACGTGGGCTCCCGGTTCCAAGCGGAAATCCCCTCGATAAGGGATCGCGCTCTGGCAGCTGCAGACCCCCACAAGGCTGACTTGGTGTGGCAGCCGTGGGAGGACCTCGAGAGCAGCCGGGAGAAGCAGAGGCAAGGTGAGGGGGGCCTGCGCCAGCAAGTGAAGGTGGGTTGTTGGGCAGGTGGCTGGGCCGGGCCTTGAACGTGATTTCTTCTCCTCCCTTCCCACGCTTGCTCCAGTGGAAGACCTGTTGACAGCTGCCTGCTCCAGTATTTTCCCTGGAGCTGGCACCAACCAGGAGCTGGCCCTGCACTGTCTGCATGAGTCCAGGGGAGACATCCTGGTGAGACAGTGGCCCTGGCAGAGGGAGGGACCCTGAGGGAGGCTGGCCTAGATCCTCGTCTGCTGCCCAGGAGCCAGGGCTGCTGGAGTGCTGACTGAAGGCAGGCAGGGGGGTTTGAGCAGGTTGCAGGTTGGACGGGCTCCACCTAAGGCAGTCCTAGTTCCAAACTCTAGACTTTGCCACACAGGGTCCTCTCGTTTACCCTAGTCCCTGATTTTGGGTCAGGGAGTCCCCACCCTCAGAAAGGCTGTCTGTCACTGAGGGCTTTCTCCACCTGTGGCTGTCTGCCTCGGGGGCCACATGTTCTCTCTCAAGAGGCCTGGTTCCTGAGCCGCTCCACCCTCCATGGCCTCACCCTCTTGCCCTTCAGCAGTTATGCAGGGGCAAAACTAACTCATCTTACTCACCTCACTCCTCGGAGGGCTGCAGAGGCCTTCTGAATTTTGCCTGGCACCTAGGATGCTCAGCCTACCATGTGACCCCTGCAGGGCCCTGAACTTTTCCTCACTTCCCCTTCAGGAAACGCTGAATAAGCTGCTACTGAAGAAGCCCCTGCGGCCCCATAACCACCCACTGGCAACTTATCACTACACAGGTGAGCCTGGGCCCTGGAGCCTCAAGGGGTCTCCAGCACCATTGGGGCCCCGCTTGGCACTGAGTCACAGCCCCAGGTGGGGGTGAGGTGGGGGACAGATAAGCCAGAAGCCAGAGTGAAAGGACTGACCCCAAAGATGAGGTAGTTCTCAAAGAGCTTCCTGTGCCCTGAAGGGGCAGAGAGAAAGGTGTGGGCAGGTGGGAGCCTATGCAGGCAAAACAGTCCATGGCAAGGGGCAAGGGACAGGAATCGAGGGAGTGCCATCCAAATTGGCATCAGGTGCCTGGAACTTAGACAATCCCTAGAGTGCCGTGTCCTATCCTGGGCACTGTGCTTTAAAAGGGACAGTGACCAAATGGCATAATCACAGCACCCTCTGATCCCTGGTGAGTGGTACATCTAGTGTGTGCCAGGCAGAGCAGCAAGGGTCCCACGTGCAGTAGCTCCTTGAGTCCCCACCACAATGGTGAGGTGGCTTGTAGGACCCGGTCCCAGTTCTCAAGGGCGGAGAGTGAGGCACAGAGGCTGGTAAGTGACGGAAGCAGGATGTGGATCTGGCGACCTCACACTTTTCTGCTGTTTGCTCACAGCCCCCTCCACTTCACTACCCTGGCTCCCTCTTCGCCCCACAGGTTCTGACCAGTGGAAGGTGGCTGAGAGGAAGCTGTTCAATAAGGGCATTGCCATCTATAAGAAGGATTTCTTCCTGGTGCAGCAGCTGGTGAGCTGGGGCTGTTTCAGGGGCAAGAGGCAGCCAGAGGCGGGCTGTGTGATTTGGGGCTCCCTCTGCCGGTGGTGGACTTGCAGTCTCTCTGAAAAAGCAGTCAGGTTAATGGCACTAAGCATTGTCAGAGAGAATTTTCTAAACAAAACAAGGGGAAAAGATTGGGCCTATCCTCCCCTTGGATCCACACCTTCTTCCCTCCCATTAGGGTGGGATGGCCATGCTGGGGTGCGGGGGAGGTCTCAGAAGGAGGCGTTAGTGGGCAGACCCAGTGGTGTCGGACTTCAGAGAGTGACTTACCTATGGGAGAACCGGAGGAGAAGGAAGGCTGCAGACGGCGGTGAGCCATTCCCCAGGGGGCTGGAGTACCTCAAAAGCAACAATTAGTATGTGGAGGAGAGGTCACCCTAAGATGAGGGGAGCTGAGAGCCAACAAGTGACTGTATAACCGACCGG
>NW_027551569.1:7760181-7766457 GCF_008692635.1 Crocuta crocuta
GTGGCACGCGGGCCGGGGGGGGGGGGGGGCGGTGCTGCCTACTTCCTGTAACGCAAGGCTTCCTTCCAGTAACTCAGCTGACCAAGGAGAGGAGGCCAAGCTGACTTTTCCTAAATTATCTTGCCTCTCCCCATGTTCTTCTGGGAGAAGATTGCTTTGCTAATCCAAGAACTTGCATCTTTCCAGCAGCCCTGTCTCATAAAATCTCAGCTGTGTGGACCACTGAGGGAATAGGGTTTCCATGAATGTTCTCTTTCCTCCTGGAATTGTAGATTGTGTGAGGACAGCTCTGGGGACTGGACAAAGTGCGGATGAATTCCTTCTACAAGGGCCCTGTTGTGAGAACAATCATTTGCTGGGTTTCAGTAACATTCCATTCCCTGATTGGGCAATATTTCTGCGAAGTACATGCCTGTGAAATTCACTGTGGTGCTCCTAATGCCTTAATGAAAAGAGCAGACTGTTAGTCACACAAATGATCAGAAAGAGTTGATAACAAAAGTGTAAACAGGATCTAATTAGTAAATCGGTGACTGGGCCATTCCTGTGAGACAGAGCATATCTGTTTCCTCCTCAGGGGCAGAGAACTCACTGACCCCTTGGGTTCTGTAGACAGGACTTCCCAGCTCCCTCTGTGGCCCAGCAGTTGGCTGAGCAGTCTGGGAGCCTGGGGGAGAAAGGGCAGAGTCAGAGCAAAGAGCCTCTGTGTGTGGGAAATCAGTCTGGAAACTAAACCCAGTAGCCAGATGGATTTCAGATCTTGGGAAGCCCTCAGAAGTCATCTTATCCGTGAAGAGACTTGCCTGAGGTCACACAGTCATTTAGTGGCAGAGTTAGGAGTGAGACTTGGGCCTTCTGCTTCCTTTCCAGGTTTTCCAGAGCTTTCTTGTTAGTTGAGTCCCTCTCTGATATAGGACAGTTTAACATTCCTCTATCCTCACTTGTCAGTTGCTGTTCCCCAGGGGGAATGACAGTGTTGCCCAGATTGTTGAAGGGAGTCTGTGTTGCCAGGTCTGGGCTGGCTCTGAACGGGGGTGATGTTTTCACCCCTAACTATTTATTTTGAAAAACTTGAAACTTACAGAAAAATTGAAAGAATAGTACCATAAACACCTATGCATTCCTCATTTAGATTTACCAGTTGTTAACATTTGTCACACTTGCTTTCCCTCTTTCTCTGTCTATACTTAAATTTATATATGCACTTATTCATCTCTCTGAACTAGTCATTAAAAGTACGTTACAAGGGGTGCTGAGGTGGCTCAGTTGGTTGAGTGTCCAACTCTTTTTTTTTTTTAATGTTTATTTATTTATTTTGAAAGAGTNCAGGACCTGAGCCAAAACCAAGAGTTGAATGCTTAAGCCATTGAGCCACCCAGGTGCCCCAAGCATCAAACTCTTGATTTCAGTTCAGGTCATGATCCCAGAGTCTTGGACTGAGACCTGTATTGGGCACTGCACTGAGCATGGAGCCTGCTCAAGATTCTCTCTCGCCTTCTCTCTCTTTCTCTCCCTCTCTCTCCAGCAAATGCTCTCTCTCTTAAAAAAATTTTTTTAAAGGTATGTTACAGACTTGATCCAAGCATCTCTTAAAAACAGGGATATTCTCATATAAAACCACAATACTATTATCACACCCAAGAAATTAAAACTGATAACAATATTCTCTAATATGCAGTCCCTATTCAAATCTCCCCAATGGCTCTATGTTGTCCTTTTTAGCTTTTTTTTTTTCTTCCTAATAGTGCTGAAGCATTGGTTAATTGAATTAGTCAGTGGTTTGTTCAGAGCAAGCATTGGAGAAATGCTTGTATTTCTTGGGTTTCTTGGGTTTAGCATTTGGGGAAGTTAAGGAGGGAACGTGGGAAAGGCTGGAGTATCCCCAGGCAGGTGAGCTGAACCAGGAACTCTGACCTCAGTTTTGGCTTCAAACCAGATCCAGACCAAGACCGTGGCCCAGTGCGTGGAATTCTACTACACCTACAAGAAGCAGGTGAAAATTGGCCGCAATGGGACGCTAACCTTTGGGGATGTGGATACAAGTGACGAGAAGTCGGCCCAGGAAGAGGTTGAAGTGGATATTAAGGTGACTCCCTTCCCAGCCTCAGCTGCTTAGAGCCCTGACTGTGTCTGGGGCCAAGGGCTGAGTTGAGAGCCTGAGGCCAAGCTCTTTGAAAGTCCCTGGAAGGTAAAGAGAAGAAGGCAGTGTCCCTGACACCCCAAGGAATTGATGTCCTGGGCACTGGACCTAGACCTTTAGGTCCTCCTCCCTATCTGTCAGTATCATGGTAATAACATATTCTGTGTTGATGAGGAACATTGGGGAATTTTCCCATAATATCTGCATCAGCATTGACCTACTGTCCCCTCATAGCAGACCTCTAACACTGTTGCCCAACTTGAGGCATTCTTTACAACCATCATGAATATGTTGTCTCTGCATCCTACCACATGTCACCGTCACTGGTCCTATGATGTCCACACACCACTTGTGCTACTACTGCATATTTTTCATCAACTCGGTTTTTAGTAGAAGAGAAACCTTGTATCACAATTATAAATAGAATACCAGCATTGTTTGCTGTAGACGGTACTAGTAAAAATAAATATATATGAAAATCAATGTTATTACATTCCAGGTAGATACCGTTACCTGCCAAGGCTCTGAGTCTCAGACCTGACCTTTGTTTAATTAAGTCTGGGGGCTTATTCTGGGGAGTTTGCGACTCGATCTTGAGACCGTGAGTTCGAGCCCCATATTCAGTGTAGAGATTACTTAAAAATAAAATCTTTAAGGGGTGCTTGGGTGGCTCAGTCAGTTAAGCGCTCAATTTCAACTCAGGTCGTGATGTGAGTTCGTGAGTTCAAGCCCCGCATTGGGCTCTGTGCTGACAGTTTGGAGCCTGGAGACTGCTTTGGATTTTGTTTCCCTCTCTCTCTGCCCCTCCCCTGCTCACGCTCTCTCTCTCTCTCTCTTTCAAAAATAAATATAAAAAAAAGTGTTTAAAATCTGAATCAAAGGAAAAAATTATTAGGGAAGCTTTTAAATAGAGGCAAGCAGGTTAAAAAAAAACTCTTTAAAAAATAATAATTAAGTCTGGAGAGGTATAAAAGACAGATTAAGATCCAACTCAAAACTTTGTCCTTGAGGTAATCAGGATTGAAAAGAGAATGCTATTTAATTCTGTGTCCACATATCCATCTAACATCGTGTTGGGGTTATAACTCCTTACTTGCTGACATGCTGCATTAAGGCAGGGAGTGGTTTGGTCCCCATTTTGCAGATGGGAAGTGGGTGGGGTTACCAGAAGCATTACAAGGATAATTTAGAACTGGAGCTAAGGCTGCTGCCTGGGGCCACCAGGCCACCTTGCCGAAGGCTGCGTCTCTTGGACTGGCACGCTCTCTTCCTGCCCCTACCTCAATCTTAAGTGCTCAGTCTCTTCCTGAGGGCTTTCAGGGCTCAAGACCCCTTCTTCTTTCCCAGGCTGACTAGCTGGGGGAGAATATAGAATTGTGTGGCGCAGGAGGCTGTGCTGGGCCAGGCCAGGCAAGCAGGATGAACAGGGACTAGGGGCCCCTGGCTGACTACAGTCGGTGCAGTATGGCCGTGTAATTGGAGCTCCAGGCTCACCGCCCTCGTTCTTGTCCCCCCCTAGACTTCCCAGAAGTTCCCAAGGATGCCTCTTCCCAGAAGAGAGTCTCCAAGTGAAGAGAGGCTGGAGCCCAAGCGAGAAGTAAAGGAGACCAGGAAGGAGGGGGAGGAGGAGGTGCCAGAGATCCAGGAGAAGGGAGAGCAGGAAGAGGGGCGAGAGCGAAGCCGGAGGGCAGCGGCTGTCAAAGCCACACAGACACTACAGGCCAATGAGTCGGTAAGTGTGACCTCCACTAGGGGAGCCCAGGGCCAGGAGGAGGGCCGGAGCTGGGCCCAGGGGAGAGGGAGGGAGGGCAGAACAGGAACATGGTGATGATGAACATCACTATAATAGTAGGAAGTGTACTAAGTACTTTATGCTTTTAACTTATTTAATCCTCATAACCCGATGTGGTAGGTACTGTCATTATTCCCATTTTACAGATGAGGAAATTGAGGCCCCTCGATAAGACAACTGGTAGGCAGCCTGACTCCAAAGTCTGCTGTTAAGTTTTTATACTATACTGCTTCTGTACCTGAGACCGAAGAAGGCTTTGTGAAAACCCAAAAGATGTGTGGGAGACGAGGGAAGCATCTTAGCTGTGGCAGGCTCCCCATAAGAGAGCTGTGTCCCTGACAAGAATATCTGACAAGAATGAGCTGGAACATTGGGGTACCTGGCTGCTGGCTCAGTCAGTTAAGCATCCAGCTGTGGCTCAGTTCATGATCTCATGGTTTGTGACTTCTAGCCCTTTATCGGGCTCCGTGCTGTTAGTATGGAGACTGCTTGGGATTCCCTCTCTCTTTGCCTTTCTTCCACTTCTACTCTCTCTCTCAAAATAAACTAAAAAAAAAAAAAAAGAGCTGCAACAATGAGAATAATAACGATGGCCCCTCTCATAGAATCTCTGCAAAGTGTCTACCTTTCCATTAGCTTTGTTAATTCCTCACAATAACCCCATAAAGTGCTAATCCCTGCCTCAAAGCTAGAGGAACCTGAGTTCAGAGGTGCTATGTGACTTGCTTGAGTTCCTGCCTGAAGGCCTTGTAGTGAAATCCTCTGTCCACCATATCACAGACCAAGAAGCAAGACATACCACCAGAAGTGTTCCTTGTCAGGGAGATGTCCCCCTAAAGAGAAAAGGGATTACTATGAGAGCCTTTAAAAAAAAAAACGTGTTGTACACTTATGCTTGCATGAAGACTCCAGACTGTTTGCTCCCTTCTGAGCCCGGGCTGTGCTCTTTCTCTAGGAACTGTGCTCTATGCACAAGCTCCATCAAGTCTTGCTGACTCTCGTGAAAACTCCCTAGGAGGGTCAACCCCATGCACGCACTTTTGATTTCTAGTGGCCATCTGAGGCTTCCCTAACCCAAGGCCCATGATTCCTACATCCTGAGCAGCACCTCTCCGGGTCTGTGCCAGGCGTCCTTTACTCTTGGTCATCTGCTTGGCATGTATCATGGTGGCTCATGCTGTCTGTCCCTTGCACTAGATTTCAAGCTCTCTGAGAGCAGGGGCTCCTGTCTGTCCCCTCTGTATCCCCAGCATCTGGCACAGTCACATGGATTTGAATCCCATTTATGGAATTAAGGCATGAATGAATGGACTAAATGACTGAAGACATGAAAACATTAATTGAGACGCCAAGACCCCCGTCAGATAGATGCGTGGAGAAGTCTGCTGGTCCCACAGGATTACTGTACCAACAGCTTTGTAAAGATATAGTTGGTCGGGAGCGCCTGGGTGGCTCAGGTAGTCAAGCGTGGGATTTTGGCTCAGGTTATGATCTTGTGGTTCATGAGTTCGAGCCCTGGGTGGGGCTCTGTGCTGACAGCTCAGAGCCTGGAGCCTGCTTCAGATTCTGTCTCCCTCTCTCTGTCTCACCCCAACTTGTGCTCTGTCTCTGTCTTTCTGTTTCTCAAAAAGAAAAAAAAAAAGTTGGCCAAAGACCCAAATGGGCTGCCAAAAAGCAGTGAGTACCTTGTCATTGAAAGGATTCCAGTGGACTCTAGAGGACCATTTGGCAGGAGCGTCTGACCTTTAAGAGCCCTTTGTTCCCTGAGATGCCAGAATTCAGGAACCTCTCTTCCCCAGATCTCTCACTTCTCCTTGTTTGATCCTCTCCAGGCTAATGACATCCTCATCCTCCGAAGCCACGAGTCTAATGCCCCTGGGTCTGCTGGTGGCCAAGCGTCAGAGAAGCTACGGGAGGGGGCAGGGAAGTCACGGAGGGCACTACCTTTCTCGGAGAAGAAGAAGAAACCAGAGACATTTAATAAGACTCAAAATCAAGAGAACACTTTCCCTTGTAAAAAGTGTGGCAGGTAAGATGTTAGGCCCTGAGTCCCCTGGGACCTAGCAGGGTGGCCATGGCTGGGAGCAGGGAAGTGTGCTTTCCGAGGGGAGCTTTCGCCTTGTCTTCTGATTGGCTCCGAGGGTTTCAAGGGCCGTGACGTCACTTGGCAACTCTTAGAGGAGGGGTGATGGCACTGCATCCGGAACCCAGCCATTTCTCAACAGAGGGTGGGGGTATGCCCAGTGGCTGGAGCCAGTCAGGTGGGGTCGGAGACCCCACCCCCCCCATGCACAGGTGCGCACACGCACTCTGCACCGATACGCGCGCACAGGCACGCACCCTC
>NW_027551569.1:7766532-7770892 GCF_008692635.1 Crocuta crocuta
GCCTCCTCTGGAGCCCCTTCTGCCCGGCTGCAGGGTGTTTTACAAGGTGAAGAGCCGCAGCGCCCACATGAAGAGCCACGCAGAACAGGAGAAGAAGGCCGCCGCCCTGAGGCAGAAGGAGAAGGAGGCTGCAGCCGCCGCGGCCACCGCGGCCGCCGCCTCTCCCCACCAGCCGGCGCTGCGTGAGGAGAGCGGAGCAGGGGAGAGGGGCTGATGCCGAGGGGGCTCAGGGGCCCGCCCCTCGCCCTGGACCCCCGGCCCTCCCTGCACCAGCCTGCCCAAGCTCCAGCGAGCACCCTGGAACCTCCAGACGGAGAGAGGAGAGATCGCCTTGGGCTTTTCTCCGAAGAACAAGACAATAAAATCAAAGGCCCTTTTATTTATAAAGGCCCCGGGAGCAGCCTCCAGGGCTGCAGGATCCAGTTCTCCTTGCATTCGGTCTGTCCGAAGTTGTCCTCGCCTTCCTCGTTCCTCGAACTGCACTGCGAAGGCGCCCGCTGGCTGGGGCTGCCCCTGGGGAGGGGGCGCTGCGCCACTGCGGCCTCCCATGCTGGGACCTCTGCTGCCACGCAGCCCCTTCCGGCCCCCCTGGTTCCCCGCGCTCCCCTCGGTCACCATGGAGAGCTAAGCACAAGCTCACCCTCCTTGCAGCATTATTTCTCCTCCCCAGAGGACCTCATAGGCTGCACTGGCCCTGCCCCAAGCCCCGGAAAGAGGGACTCCCCTCTTTCCGGGGGGAGTGTGGTGGCCATGTCTGAGAGGGAGCTCAGCCTCGTACCTGTGCTGTCCCCAACACGACAATGCCCAGGCCTAAGCTGCTCCAGCGACCCTGCCTTCAGGCCACCTTCTCTGGGAAGAATGCCAACAGAAGGCCTATAGGGCAGAGGACAGGTACCTGTCCCTTTGCTGATTGCTAGCGGCCTGCTGGGGCTGTAAAGTTTTCTCAAATATTTGGGGAAGGGGCCGGCGTTGGTCTCAGGCCCTCCGTCTGCTGGAAGGAAGGGAACTGTGCAGAGGGTGGAAGCTGGAGGGTCGGGCTGGAGGGAACTTTTGATAAACCTTGGCTCTTCCTGCTTCCCACCTTTTTGCCAAACACTTTTGGACCCTGAAGGCTGCTAAGGGGGCTTATCCCACCCGGCCTGTTCCTTCTTGGTGCAGGTTCCTTGCCTGCCTCTGTCCCGCCCTTGGCAGCTGCTCCCTCACCCCATCCCACCTGGTCTAGCGCAGATGTCCACCGCCCAGCCCCCAGTCCTACATGCTGGAGATTTCTGGATCCTTCCCTGGGAGGGGGAGGTCTCCTAACCAGATTGGACAGGAGCCTTCATTCCTCGACTTGTGTCATTTGGGAGCTATTTATTTATTCTTAATATTTAATTTTTAACATCCTCTCAGGGACCAGGGGCCTCCTGCTTTCCAGAGGCCCAAGTGCATTTATCCCAAAACAAGGCACCTTCTTGGCATCGTCCCCGCCCCATTCCTAAGACCCTAAGGTCCCTCACCTCATTGCTCTGGAAGCTCTTGCCAGTAGGAGTAATAGTAGCGCAGAAAGAGGGTGGAAGGGTGGAAGGTGTCGCCAAAGCCACACAAAGACTAGCAGGAGCAAGGGAGATTGAAGGCCGTTCTTACTGCTACCTCTTCTCCGGCTGTAGTTTCAAATTGCCTGAGGGGATGGGCTGGAAGCCAGAATTCTAGTTTTGTTTCTAGCTTGAAGAAGCCAAATTTGGCATGGAGTCGCTGAAGCGAAGGGCTGGAAGGTTCTAGAGGCCTCACTTGCCAGTCCATAGAGGGCTGAGTTATTTTTCTGATCTTGTTACTCAACCTTAGTTGTGTTAAATGTTCTAATTGAATGCAAGTATACGGCAGGTCAGCATGTTAGGAAGGAGCCAAAAATTCTGCCACTCTCCTTACAAGATAGCTTAAAGGCGCCATGTTGGTAGCTAGGAGTGGGGAGTTTTGTTTCTAAACTATGCACTAACTGGTGTTTTTCAGCATTCATTTATGCATTAATATGGTTCTTCAGGACCCCAGCTATGGGAGTAACAACATCTTTCTCCCCGCCAGACTCCAGGACCGCTACCTGTATCTTCAGCTTCCCAGTTAGTTTTCTCCAAAGCCTTCTATAAGCTCAATGTCCCAATATTGCAAAAATCTGGTATACCCTCCAGATACAGGAGGGTAGCAAATTTAGGCTGTCTTCTAAATCACTTGTGTAATAAGAGTGCCTTCGCAGCTTCGCCCCAAAGTGCTACTTATGTTTCCCAAGGTTTTTTCTATTTAAATATTATTTGGTTTCAGGCCCCTCTGTGGACACATGGTAACAGGAACCTCCTTTGTTTAGAGTGATTCTCTTCTAAGCTCATAGAAATCAGACTAGGGAAATGTGGGTGGAGAAAATCAAGGCGGTACTTCTGTTTTAGTTCCACCAGACACTGTATTTTAGAAGCGTTCATGCTCCAGGATGGATTTACATCTAGAATACAAGGTGAAAGTTAACATGTTTAAGAGAGCAGATGCAATTGTTCCAAGTGACCTGCCAATAACGTAGGTGCAGCCATAGGAGCTGGGATAGGTATATCCTTTATGGTGCTTTTTCCCTGTGAACACATTAGGCTCATCTTTTGCTTTTTCTTTTTTCCTTTTTACTTCTATTCAGAGCTGTTTGCTTTAAGAAGTTAAGTGACAAACACCTCCAGCTTTATAATGCCCTCCCCACACCATGTCACATATCCATCTTCCAGTCTCCATCTACACTTCGCTAAGGGCATGAAATTAACCTAGTGCCTGTGTTCCAGACCGTTTCTGAGGTCTCTTACCCACCCAAGGAGACTGTGCTTCAGTGCACTGGCCTCCATGCCTTCAGCAGCCTCCCTTCACAGCTAAGGTACACCCTCATCCCTTCTGCCTCCCCACCCCCACCCCTGGCACAGAGGTCGTGTGCTGCTTATGTCTAAAAGAAATCCCCTATATTTAACTGCCTCAGTGACCTAACCTCTTTCTTCTCATGTGCCAGATGTTAAGATGAAGGAGGAATACAACACATACTCAAGCCTCAGCTATTTAAATATATTTTCTCTGGGGCTCTCTTTTTTCGAACGGTATTTATTACCAGACTAGAAAGCCTGACTCCTTAGGTTTACAGGAAGTATGCATATTTTTATAAAACAATTGTATGTCCTCCCCATATTTTGCTGTGTTTAATATTTGCCTCTAACAATTTGCAGCTGTTTCACCTTTTCCTTGTTTGTCTCTAAGTTGAAGGCCTTGTTTGGAGGGGACAGCACAGGAACAGCCTTGACAGTCTGTAATTATTGTACAAATATTTTAATAGCATATAAATAAGTATATTCCTTTTATTTTGGAAAAAAAAACATGATCAGACACTGCCTTTTGTGTGTTTGCTGCCTGTGGCACCCTTTTTTAAAAAGACTGTTACATATTAAAATAGTGTGTATATATATATAAATATTACCTCTTTTGCTGTACAGTTGTGATAGACCAGACTGAAGATTTTATTTTTTGTGTGCTTTTTATAAAAAAAAAATAACACACTAAAGTAAATCTTGCGGATGTGATTGTAATGTACTTATGTAACTTATTTACTTTTGAATGTTCTGTATCTTTAAACCTTTTATTAAATAAGGTTTTAAAAATTCAGAGTTGAATGCTGTGTTCTTTTGGGGAGATTTTCACCATCTGGGATCGACTAAGTAGGCTTTGTTTTGCTTGCAGTGGATTACTTGACATTTTGAACCAGGAGGATTCTCTATCAAGTCTTTGTCAGTGATGCCAGGAGAGGAAAAATAACATGCTAATGTTTGCCTGGTTGCAAAGATTACTAAATAGATACAGATCTTTTTACATAATTTTAGACAAGAAAAAGTCTCAACTCGGTGTCTAACACAAAAATATGTACATGGCACACTTCCAACGTGTTAGTTTCGTTGAGATAAAGTATGGAGGGGGCAGAATACAATCAGGTGGAACAGGGAAGCCTCGGTGCTAAAGACGGTATTTTCCTACACAGCGGTAGACCACGTCTGCCTTGACGGATGCATTTTCAACAATATCACCTTCACTTCAATTATACTACCTTTTAAACACGGTGCTGAGTTAGGGAAAAAAAAAATCTGGAAAATGTGAAAAAGGAAAGGCACCATCAGAGTAAGCAGGGCTCTGAGACCCTCGCTAGCACCTTGGCAACCGCTTGACCCCGAGAACAACGGGAGCGCGCGGAACTCAGGTAGTCAAGGCCACCGTCGCCATGGTTACGCCCCGCCGCGGGGGCGGGGCGAACGCGGCTCACTGGGCCTGCCCCCCTCCCCACTGCCGCAGTAACCAGCGCCTCCGCTGGCTGCGGAGC
>NW_027551569.1:7770910-7910944 GCF_008692635.1 Crocuta crocuta
CTGCAGCCTGAAGCCTCGCTTCTCCGTCCTTCTTGCGCTCTCGCTGCCCGTGTCGTTTTTCCTCGGCCACCGTCGCCGCCTGGAAGCATCACTGGGTCTGCAAAGAAGCCACCTTCGGACTGGCCTCGCCGCCGCCGCCGCCACCTCAGAACAATCTCTTCCTCCGGGGACTGCGCAGCCCTCGTCTGCAAAGCGGCCGCTCCTCGCCCAACAGAAGGCCCGGCTCCGACCGCGAACGCCGGATCAACACTGGGAGCAAGCAGCGAGCGCCAGGCGCCCCAGCTGCCGAGAGGAGGCGGCCACGCCCCGCGACCACACCCGGGCGCCTCTTCAGCCCCGAGGCCCCAGCCTTCGCCGCCCGCCGTAGCTCCTCGCCTTCTGCGTTGCGACGCGACACCCTGCCTGCAGGTGGGGGACCCTGGCTGCAGACCCCGACCGGAGACGCAAGATGGCGGCGGACGCGTGACTGACTGCCTGAGCATCCCAGAGGCTTTGCTCCGAGAACCAGCCGAAGGACTGACTTTGAGGGGCAGCGAAAGAACCAGAGCAGGACTCTGGTGTCATTTAATTGTGATTGCGTGAAGCTTGCCTCCCTCGGGCATACTGGGGAGAGTAGAGTGTCTGCTGTGAAGCCACGGTCTAATCCGTTATTTGTAGAGTTGGGGCCCTTGCTGGTTGGGAAAATGGCGATGACCCTGTTGGAGGACTGGTGCAGGGGGATGGATGTGAACTCCCAGAGAGCCCTGCTAGTCTGGGGGATCCCAGTGAACTGTGATGAGGCTGAAATCGAAGAGACCCTCCAGGCTGCGATGCCCCAGGTGCCCTATCGAGTACTTGGGAGAATGTTTTGGAGGGAAGAGAATGCGAAAGCAGCCTTGTTAGAGCTCACTGGCGCTGTCGATTACGCCGCGATCCCCAGGGAGATGCCGGGTAAAGGAGGGGTCTGGAAAGTGGTCTTTAAACCCCCGACTTCCGATGCTGAATTTTTAGAAAGGCTACACCTCTTCCTGGCGAGAGAGGGGTGGACCGTGCAAGATGTTGCCCGCGTCCTTGGGTTTCAGAACCCCGCTCCGGCCCCAGGCCCAGATATGCCGGCGGAGATGCTAAACTATATTTTGGATAACGTTATTCAGCCTCTTGTTGAGTCCATATGGTACAAGAAGCTGACGCTGTTCTCTGGTAGGGACATCCCGGGGCCGGGGGAAGAGACCTTTGATCCCTGGCTGGAACACACTAATGAGGTCATAGAGGAGTGGCAGGTATCTGATGTAGAAAAGAGGCGGCGGTTGATGGAGAGTCTCAGAGGCCCTGCCGCTGACGTCATCCGCATCCTCAAGACTAACAACCCTGCAATAACCACTGCCGAATGCCTGAAGGCGCTTGAGCAGGTGTTTGGGAGCGTCGAGAGCTCTAGGGATGCGCAGGTCAGATTTCTGAACACTTACCAGAACCCGGGAGAAAAGTTATCTGCCTATGTCATTCGACTGGAGCCTCTTCTGCAGAAGGTGGTAGAGAAGGGGGCCATAGATAAAGATAACGTGAACCAGGCCCGCCTGGAGCAGGTCATTGCCGGGGCCAACCACAGCGGGGCCATCCGAAGGCAGCTGTGGCTGACGGGGGCTGCGGAAGGGCCCGCCCCTAACCTCTTCCAGTTGCTGGTGCAGATCCGCGAGGAGGAGGCCAAGGAGGAGGAGGAGGAGGCTGAGGCCGCCCTCCTGCAGTTAGGCCTGGAGGGGCACTTCTGAGGCCCAGTAGACAGGCTGTACTGCAGATCTAGATCACAGCTGCTTTCCTGGTCTCCATGCCATCTTACAGGTGTCTCTTAGTAGTAAAGACATCCATGTTCTGGAGGGAGGCAGGGAGGAGTCAGGCCTGGTATTCATGTAACATTGGTAGTACAGTCGTGCAAATGAGCACCCTGAGCTTCTGTGAGTCGTGCCTAGCTGCAATGCCAGGTAAAGACTTGTGCACCAGTGCTCAGTACAAGCTGCCATCGTGGCAATCATCAGTTGTAAAACATGTGAATTTGTGACACTTCCCATTAGTGTGAAATTACATGTTCTGATGTTTATTGCAGGACCTGGCAAACGCAAGAAGTGTTCAGTAAAAATATGAGCCGTTATTACTAATATTGTGAATAGTTTTTGTGTTTACAGTAAATTGTCCCTAACTTATATTAATGGGAAGAAGACTTAACTAGATATTATTAGTTATTCAACCGTACAAAGCAAATTTCTTATTTTTCATCTTGAAACGTCTGGATCGGTTTCACTGACAAGTATTCTGAGACTGTGGAATGGGGTGTTAGAAAAATACTGCAGTTCTAGGACTGTATAAATCAATTTTTCTCTGTACAAGATACAGATATAAATTGCATGGGAAAGTTAAAAAGAACCAGTTACAGGATCTAGTCCCCCACTGCAAATCTTTGTCATTGAATGGTAGTTCTTGTTCTTGCTGATTCTAATTGTTCTAAATTTCCAGTTAGCAAAGTACATGTATATGAATAAAAATATTTTAAAAATTCTATTGTCTTGTTTTCCTGACACATATACAAAATTTAAGTGTAATTAAGCTCTAATGTTCTCTTAGGAAGACTTGCCCATGGTGCTAAAAAAAATCAGACTTAAATGATTTTATCTTTAAGCTTTACATCATACTATGCAAGTTTAAATTGCAGAACCTTTTGGTGTTTTCAATTTTTGCATGTTTTCAACAAGGCAAGTGTTAGGAGGCTAAAAAGGCCTAAGTAAATATTAACTTACTATAAAATGTCAGAAAAACCTGAAATGGGGCTCAGGATGTCATCTAGCAATGCTTTTTCTCCCCCTTCTAAATCGTTTTTCAGCTAAAAATGTTTGTTTTGCTGAGGAATAATTCCTCATACCTGTTTAAAAGGAAGGTTTCAGATTTATAGCAGCCATTTGATACCAAGAGGGTATAAACAGGGAAACAGTTTAAAAACATGTTTGACTTCTGTGACTGAATGTGTGTCTTGAGATCCTAGTAAATCCACAAGTGGTTACATGAGCGTAAGTGTTCAGTGAGGTTTTCCCCTACTAACAAGGCTTTAAAATTATAGGCAACCTATTTAACAATCATTGGGTAAAAATTTTTTTTATAAAGGCTACTGCTGGTGTATATTCTAACATTTTTCCATATACTCACTCATGCCGTCATCTCCCATGTTATGTCTGTTCCACCCTCACGAGCTTCTCTCAACACTCACATCTCCACATATTTGATTCTCACAACAGATACGCCAAGTCTTTGCTTCCCCCAACAAACGTGTCCTCATTCCTCCACTCCCCAACTCACATAGCTTCCCTCTCCATCCCCATTGGCATGATGGCATGGCACTGGGTACACACCCCCCTCACTTCTCAGAATCTTACCGTACACATTCACTCCCACCTTGCCCCCAACGCTCTCTCATAAACACACTCCCTCCTCCCACCACACACACACACACACACACACACACACACACACACTACAGCAGTCTCCCACCCCAACCATACATTCCTATTTCTCCACACATGCTCCCCCTGCCACCTCACACCAGCCAGCCACCACACACATTCTCACTCCACGCAGATTACGTTCATAACAAAAATAATGGGTTCTACATTTCTCCCATCCAATGTCAGAGGCATCCTTCAATGTCTGTACATAGGGATATACCTTCTCATAGCTGCAGAGCTGGCTGCATTTTAGCAAGGAGGGTTATCACTTTGGATTCTTTAATTATATGTAACAATTATATATTGACATCTACATACTATGTATTTTATACATATATGTGGTACAGAATTCTATATATCCATCCTTTATTCTAGAAAACTAAAAATGAGCTGTTTCTAATCTGAATTAAGGTTTTCTCTTTATAAAAGGCTCAAAAAGGAGGATAGGAGCAAGAAACATCCTTATAACCAAAGAACTGTGGAATAAAGAAGTAGAAACTGCACCACAGTCCCATTCTGAGGCCAAAATTATACTTGGCTGATGGCACAGAATATGTGCTGAGACAATGTGTAATGTTACTGCTGTTACTAGGCTCTTCCTGTCTCTTGTGGATCAAAAAGGGGGCTGACCAGTGTCAGGTTATTCCAGACCACAAATCAGGGGCCTATCAATCAACCTTAACCTTAATACTACATGTGAGGAGAGGACTAGGAATAGTCAAGTGCAGTAGTAACTTGCTGTCCTGGGAAGCACTTTGCAGGATCCTAATCATTTGAAATGGTGCCCAGAGACCTTCTGGTGAAGACTTAGAAACCTGGGAGAGGAGACTGTCATTGGTAGTGAACTCTAGGGAAAAAAAAAAAGGCATAAGAAGTGAGTCAGTCTCTCTCCCTCTCTCTCTCATACACACCTACAAGCTACCTACAAGCTGTGTGGAATGTTTGATCTAAAGACCAAATTTCAAAAAAAAAAATAAAAAAAATAAAAAAAAAGACCAAATTTCTTCAGAATTGGATGTCATTGGAAGTTCATGTGGTTGCTCTATACTCGCTAACACTAATGGTCATATACCCAAAAAAGATACAATTAATGTTTTTTTATAAAATAACACAATTTATTACTATTTTAAAACAAGTCTCACAAAATAACATTCAGAAACTCAACATTTCTAAATAAGTTAACACAATAAGTTTAGTCATTAAGTCATGCTACAAAATTCCTGCATATAAAAGATTATTACCAAAGTATTAATAGATGTTAAAATGTTCTTTAGAATGGAGTTGGTTCTAGAAGCCAAAGATTCTGGAATGATGCTCGTAATATGACTGACACCTGGGAGAAGTAGCTAGCTGTATGTATATCCTCTATCGCTACCAGCTCACAGGTCTCTTGTTGGGATTGATCCCTCTAGGCAATAGCACCTCAGAGGCAGGTATCCTACAGATCAAAGAAGCAAAGAACTTCCCACCCTCGTCACATTAACCACCACTTAATTTAACCAACATCTAAATTAACCGTTAAGATCTAGACGTGGGAAAGATACCGCACACAGTTTCTATTCTGAGTAAGAGAATTCTACTTGACACATTCCCCAGAGGGATGACTGTCAATGTAGCAGACATGGAAGATGACAACAAAGAGGGAAATAGGGAAATCCAGACTCCGATGATGTCAACAGATAACTACTGCTCAGGTTGGCTTGGAACGAGCAAGGATGAAGTCTGATTCTCTAATATCCACATGCAGTATAGGTATTCACCTATCTGCCCTTTGGGAGTCTTTTCCACCAACATCCAGTTCATAATTTTAAAGTGCAAATCTATGGCAAAATAGTTTACTCTCCCCCACCCCCTTGTTAAGTTTACTAGATCATAATTTGGTTGGCTGGTTCCCCTCTAACCTGCCCAATATGGGAAGTTAACTAGAATCCAGTTATGACTTCTCCAAGTGGCAAGTGAAAATGTTTTTCTTAGAAAAAAGTAAGACTCAGTCTCATTTTGACTTTCAGTTTTCTTCCTTTGCAGTCCATTATAAAAAGGTAGGAATAGAGATTTCGATGTGGGATTTCTAAAACTTCGGTGATTTTTTTAAACATACTCTTTACTTTTTTATTGCACCTACTTTATGGTTTTATGAAAAAAAAAACAAAACCAAAACCTCATGCTAGAATGAAGATAAAGAAATATGCTCAAGTTAGCTGTGTCAGAAGCACCAACTCTGCTACACTGAAGCTTGTTTTATATTTAATTATTCACAGACACAGTAAGCAGCTTAAATAAAGAAAACACGTGCCAAAGGGATTAATATCAGTAAAAAGATAACTTTCAGTTCAGAAGTTAGTCTTCTCCCTTTACCAACACTTACAATGTAAGGTCCTCACAAACTGACAAACTGCAGTTAAAGAGACACTGACTACTCATGATCAATACTTTGACATTCCCCTGCAACACACCAATTTTTAAAAGTGAATGATTAAGTCCAACCTTCCTAGACCCTACACTTTTTCCATTTAGTCCTAAGAAAACCCCAGGTGGAAGATTCTTCATCACAGAGATAATACCTTCAATTCCACTTACACACCACCAATTCTGAGAATAAGTCAACAGTTAAGATTCATGTCTTATTCCTCCTTACTCTACTTCAGACCACTGGTAAATGGTTTAAGAAGCATCTATTCAAGTCAAAATTCTTTTTCCACACAAGAACCACATTTAAGTATCTAATAAGCATAACAAGTAATACGAAGCTAATGACGAATTATCATGACATTCTTCTGATCACATCCAAAATTGGTGTTTACACCAGCTAACTTTCACATATGATTACCAAATTTTGCCAAATTTTATACAATATTTTTCTGTATTTAATGACTGCTACAGTCTGGAAAATCTATGCATTAGTGGACAATGAACAAACATTTAAAGAATGACCCATTTTCTAAAAGTACACTCAAAATGTTCAACTCAGAGATAAAGCAAAATCTATCATAAAGTCGAATTCTGTTATAGTAAGAGGTAGGTTAATAATCATTGTCCTAAGATAAGCAGGAATACTAAGAAATAAAAGTTGAGACCCTGCTGAAAAATGTAAGTTGAACCTTCCAGCCCTGAGTTTCTAATGTTATATGAAAATTATTAAAACGAGCATTATAAAAAAGCAAAACACCAATGACCATTTTCCTTCCATCCATAATTACTAAATACATCACCTTCTCTCATACAACAACTCAGGTGGCATCTATGGCTAGAGTGAAAATAAATGTACTTGGACAAAAGGAATGTTAGTATACACTAAGCACTGGTTCTTCAACAGGGACGAATTTGTTCCTACCCCACTAGCAGAGGGGACAGATGGTAATGTATGAAGACATTTTTGGTTGCCAGAATGAAACCAGGGGTTCTACTGGTATCTAGTGAGTAGAAGCCAGAGATGGTGCTAAACGTCCTGTAATACACAGGACAACATTATCCAACCCAAAATGGTAATAGTGCCAACATGGAGAAACTCTGATCTAAAGGAACAAACTCCTATGAACATATAACACAAAAACCTTTCAAGGCCTGACCAGGTAATACAGCCATAAACTTACAGTTAGGGAACATAGAAAAGTTGAATTCCTATGTAGACTAAGATCAAGTGACCTGTGAAAAATTAAAATACTGGACTGATTCCAGAGTTCTACTATCATTACAAGAATAGACAAAAATTTAAATGAGCCACACAAATGGCATCATGCTTTAAACCAAGAGCACAGAGAGAATCCATTCCAAGTAGGTCAAAAAGCTAATCTATAAACCAAAGGCATTTAACATCAGCCAAATTTGCAACAGAAAAGGATGATTTAAGGAATGATTAGAGAGAATGTTCTGAATGTATTCACACACCCTATCTTCCATTTTCTAATGGCATGGATTTTGGCCTTAATTCCATAAACAGGTACAGAAGTCATTCAAATATTTGTCGAGTGCAACTAAATATGAATTTTGGGTGAAGTGGACACAGAAAAGCACCTTACATTTCTCTGAGAACTATCAGTGACTTAAAAATATTAAGAAACAAGGAAAAGCAGAGAAAATTATTTTCTATATTATAGAATTCAGAAAACCAAATGCCAACAACATAAGCCATTTTACAGATTCCATATGAAGTTATCCATTCCCTACCATATTCACCTCCAGAGTGACTTTTAGAAAATATGTCTATACATAGCAAAATGGCTTCAAGCTTTCCTACTGGATGACGTGCAAACTACAAGTGAGGAAGATCCTCCTAGTTTTGGGGATTTAAACATCACCAAGGGGAATACTCATTGCCTACAGTTCACAAAATACCCAAAGGCTTTGAATGTATAAGCCGGAGTAAAGATTTCTTTCTATCAGATTATAAGGAAGAACTAAAAGGAAGCAAAAAGTGTTGGACTAATTTTTCCTCTTCCTATTTGTATTCAGAATTGATTGTCAAAGCAGTGGTCCCTTTAGATCAGAGTGACTCAGAGAAATCACATAATTCCTACTTAAATGATAGCTGAAAATTTCTGAAGCCCAGGACTACTTATGCAATCACTTAAAAAAATGACTCTCCTCTTTTTGACTGGTTTTACACAAGTAAATGGGGAAATAAGAATCAGTCTCTGGTTGAGGGACTTTAGGCACAATTTGGCAGAGCGCCTCTAACTTCTCTTCCGAAATGGTCAGTGATTCAGTCACGGCCTGCTATGGACTTCATCATCATATGGTTACTGACTACTATATCTTGTATTTCCCAAAAAGAATTTTTTTTTCTTCTATGATAAATTCTAAGCTCTGTCTCCAACTATTGCTTTGCAATTTTAAAGTTAAATCACCTACCATCCTTCACAGAGAAGGCAATCTTCAAAAATATTGCCCTTTGCCTGGGATCCCACAATGAAATATCTCTTCTTTTTTTCCTCCACAATCACTTACATAATTCATTTTAAGAGCTGTTTAACTTAGAAGCATTCTAAAAATATATTTTGAAATTCTAAATTTAATCTGTTGAAATGTATTAGACGTAGTCTTTAGGTTCTATATCCTTATTTATAGCAATCATTTCTCCCAACATGAGGGTCAAAAGAACAAAGCTATTAGGGTAATTTCTGACATATACAAATGGCCAACATTTAGGCTACTAATTCAGATATAACTATTGTTTACATACATTTCCTTATATGACATATAAGGGACTATAAACCAAAAAGTGTGCCTAAGATCAGGTCCATATGAGTAACATGACCACAGTACTGGTCAAAGGAATGATCATGGCAGTCATTTTAACCACTCACTGACCTGGATCACAGAATGACTGACTGTGCACAGTGACTCAAGTGGCCAGGCATGTAAACACAACCTAAATTCCAGTTGACAGTGCACACATTTTTGGAAAAGCAATGAAATATAACATGGGCTATAAGGCCTCCAAGATATTAATTTTTCCTTTTTTCACCACAGCTTTTCCAACTGGACTTTGGGAGTCGTGGTTCTAGGGCTGCTCTGTATTTCTTCTAAGAGGAACTCTTCCTGTCACTGTGCTGTCTTCTGAACGAGAGGCGTGACATATTTGTGCTTCTGAATCATAAAGACATGGACCTTCAGGAAAGATGGTCTACAGACTCAGAGGTTAAGTATGTATACTTAAATGCCTGGTCTAAGAAAAAAAAAAACTTAAACTGAATAAAGAACCATATTTGTTGTTCTTGGTTGTTAAAAATGACTAGTCTATAAAAGTTTCAGTGGATGGGACCACACAGTACATAACTGGGACTAAAGACAAAAATTGAAAATCTGAATTTCTAAAAATAGTACTACAATATATGGAGTTGGTGTTACTGTTACTGTTTGGAGGGAGAAATACTAAATAGGTTTAAAAAAAGATAGGAATGAGAGATTTGTTTTATCTTAATCTTTTGCCCAACACAGAATCTTTAAAATAGACAATTATACAAAACTTATCTATTGTTCTTATGACATTCAAATAAGTTAACACAAAGCGGAAAACGTGGTGTTAGTTATCTTCTTCCTCATCCTCTTTAATTACTGGGGTACCTAAAATGAAAAAGAAAATTATTTCTGGTCATTCTAAACAGATTTTTAAAATTCTAAATGAAAATATTGTCCTGTTAACCAGAGAGGCTATGAGATACAAGGAAGTGTGCCATAATAAAAATAATCTCATAAAATAATCTCTTTAATTTCAAATTATTCAAAAAGCTTCTCAGGAAACTTCTCAAATGGATTAATATAAGTATTTGTGAATATTTAGCTCCCCAAATGCAGAGTTGCAAACAATAGTGCCTACAGGTGCCAGGCAGAAAAATAAAGTCTTATACACACACTACAAACTGTGTATGTTAAACACAAAGAAATAATCTTAATTTTTCACAATAAAATATGCAATCCCAGTATTGCCAGAAATCTGAATTTTTATTTTACTCTCCCAACTATTAAACAATGGGAATAAACTTGAAAAAACAATAAAAAGGACCAAAGCACAGAAAACAAAACACATCTGCAGGCCATCACTGGGCCAAGAGCCACCCATTTCTGAGCACTGGCATTTGAAGCCTGCCCACAATCTGACCTGAGTCCTATGTTCAGTCTTAACTCTTCAGCCAGTCACCTTCTGCACCAGCTAAACTGATCAATTCACTCTTACCTCTGGATCCTAGATCAAGATTTCCTCCATTCTGGAATGCCCCCCACCAACTTTCCTCCCATCTAAATGCTACCCTTAATTAGGAAGCTACTCATATAGGTGGCTTGGGTGGCTCAGTCAGTTAAGTGTCCGACGTTATATCAGGTCATGATCTCGCAGTTTGTGGGTTCGAGCACCGCACAGGGCTTTGTGCTGACAGCTCAGAGCCTAGAGCCTGCTTTGGATTCTGTGTCTCCTTCTCACTGCCCCTCCCCTGCTCACACTCTGTCTCTGTCTCTCGACAATAAATAAATGTTAAAAAAAAAAATTTTTTTTTAAAAGGAACCAACTCCAGTGCCTCTTCCTCTATGATCCTTGTGAAATGAACATTTATGTTCTTTACAGCAGTGAGCAGAATTTCACCTCTCTGTACGCTGCACAGCATCTTTTCACATGGGGAGAGTGTATAACATGCCAAGTACACAAATTAAGTGTACAGATCGATAAATATGTACAAAATGAACACATCTGGTATCCAGCACCTAGATTAGGTAGAGAACATTATTAGAACTCCCCAAACTGCCTCAGGTCCCCTTCCAGTCACTAAAACCCCACAAAAGGTATATTCTATCCTAATGTCTAACACCATAGGTTATTTTGCCTGTTTTTGAAATAGATATGAATGGGATGGTATAACATGCACTCTGTGTCTGGCTTCTTTTGCTCAATATTATGTTTGCAAGATTCATCTATATTGTATGAAATCTGTAGTTCATTCATTCTCATTGCTGTTTAATATTACATTGTATGAATATGTCATAATTCTATTATTGATGGACATTTGAGTTGTTTCCAACTTATAGCTATTAAAATAGTGCTGCTATACCTTTTGATAACATACATATCCTTTTATTTGGGATCCATAGCTAGGAGAAAAAGTGCTGGGCCATAATGGATATGTATGTAGAGATTTTACAGATAATGTCAGTTTTCCAAAGTGGACATACCAAGTTACAGTACCATCTCTCAGGGCCTGAGAGTTCTAGTTACTCCACATCCCACCAATATTTGGTATTGTCTTGCCATGTTACTTTTTTTTTAAGTAGGCTTTATGCCCAGCACAAAACCCAATGCAGGATCTAAACTTACAACCCTGAGATTAAGACCTGAGCTGAGACCAAGAGTCGGATGCTTAACTGACTGAGCCACCCTTATTTTAGCTTTAAAAATTTTTTTTATCATTTTAGCTTTCTAAGATTCCCCAATTTTGCTTATCAGCAACAGAAAAGAAACAAAAGTAGGTAAGTTAGCAGCTGTAGCCATCTCTGTTCTGGTACTCTAACTAAGAAATGGTTCTTCTAGGGGCTGTTCAGATTGGCCTGAGGTCAGTGCTTGGTCCAAAAGGCTATAATGTGGTTTGGTCTATTCAGGGTCTACATAAAGGGTTCTATTCCATGGGGCGCCTGGGTGGCTTAGTCGGTTGAGCGTCCGGCTTTCACTTAGGTCATGATCTCGCGGTTCGTGGGTTCGGGCCCCGCGTCGGGCTCTGTGCTGACTGCCAGCTCAGAGCCTGGAGCCTGTTTCAGTCTATGACTCCCTCTCTCTCTGACCCTCCCCTGCTCATGCTGTCTCTCTCTCTCCTAGAAATAAATAAAACATTAAAAAAAAAAAAAAAGGGTTCTATTCCATGTTTAAGGGAAGGTTTTACTTCCTGTGTACAATGCTGGAAGACATAAAGACAAATGACTTCAAATGCTTCTAGAATTGAACCAAAAGTGAACATAGAAAAGCTGACATCCAAAACTCTAATGTCCCTACTCCCTTTTTCTTTTTTCTTTTTTTTTTTTTTTTTNAGCACTCTCCACAATAGCTAAAACATGGAAAGAGCCTACTCCCTTTTTCTATTTTATTTTTTAATTGTGAAATATTCATTCATATAAAATACAGTATAAATAATTTAAGGACTAACAAAGCCAATGATTCTATACCTACTACCAATTTAGGAAAGAGAGCATTACCAGTATCTTAGAAACCTGTTTGCCTCTTCCCAATTATTCCTGTACCTCTCCACAAGAGATAATCTGCTGTCTGTCATTTTACCCCTAAATATGCATCCAGAAAAAAAAGAACATTCTGAATGATTCCATTAATATAAAACTTTAGAAAATTCAGACTAATCTATAGTGACAGAAAGCAATCACTAATTACCTTGGGAAGGATGATGGCAAGGAGCAGGAGAGAGGGATTACCAAGGGGCACAAGGATACATTGTGGGGTAATGCATACATTCATTGTCTTTTTTTCCCCAGCTTTACTGAGATATGACTGAGATAGCATTATGAAGTTTCAGGTATAAAATGATGGTTTTAGGGGCACCTGGGTGGCTTAGTCGGTTAAGTGTCTGACTTTCGCTTAGGTCATGATCTCGCGGTTCGTGGGTTCGAGCCCCGCGTAGGGCTCTGTGCTGACTGCCGGCTCAGAGCCTGGAGCCTATTTCAGAGTCTGTATCTCCCTCTCTCTCTGACCCTCCCCTGTTCATGCTGTCTCTCTCTCTCTCTCTCTCTCTCTCTCTCCTAGAAATAAATAAAATAGTTAAAAAAATTAAAAAAAATAAAATGATGGTTTTATATACATATATATTATGAAATGATTACCACAATGTTAGTTAATACATTGATCAATTCACATATTTACTTCTGTGTGTGTGCGGTGAGAACTTTTAATATCTACTCTATTAGCAACTTTCAAGTTGCTATTAAGACAGTGTTGTTAACTATAGTCACATCATATGTTCACTATCTTAATTATGGTGACGGTTTCAGAGGTGTCTATGTATATCAAAACATATCAAATATTTATCACTTTAAATATGTGCAATTAACTGTGTGTCAACTATACTTCAATCAAGCTATTTTTTGGTGTAGAAAAATAGATAGTTACGAGCTTTTTATATCAATAATTCTCGGTTGGAGGACAGATGAGCACATACCTTCCAGGGAGGCAATTGGAATCACCTATGAAATTAATTCAAACTATAGAGACCTCTTCACTCTCTCCCCAGAGATTCTCATCTTTTTTTTTTTTTTTAATGCCTTATTTGTTTATTTATTTTTGAGAGCAAGAGGGACCGAGCACAAGTAGGGGAGGGGCAGAGAGGGAGAAGCAGAATCCAAAACAGGCTCCACGCTCTGAGCTGTCACCATCGAACTCAACACCGGGCTCGAACTCACAGACCGTGAGATGACCAGGGCTGAAGTCAGATGCTCAACTGCTTAACCAACTGAGCCACCCAGGTGCCCCTCTCCCCAGAGATTGTAAACTATCCCTCCATAGGGGTGCAGTCCCATTTAAGAATAACCACTGCAGTAAGCTGGGGTGGATAAAAGGGTTGTGTACTGAGGCTTTGAAAGAGTTGGTAAGAGACAAGATGGAGAGACAAAGAATAGGAAGGATAGAATGACAAGGCAGCAGGGGTGGTGAAGAGAGAAGAGAAGGGATGAGGGACAAGGAAGCCTAAACTGCAGACAACTAGGTCATTTTGTTTTGGATGTGGTTATCAGTAGGAATATGGTGATGAAGACAATAGGGCAAATATGTGTGTGGTACGTGATGATGATAAAGATGATGATCATATAGCTGATTTATTTGTTTCTTCTAAATATTTTCCTTTCCCTCCATTCAGTCAGGTAGCCTACTCACCTCTATGGATCACTGCTTTAGGGGCAATGTGGAAAGCAGGAAAAGATCATCAGACTTACTGGCTTTTGTCTTTGAAAAGCCTATGAAGATCACTGAGAAGACAATTTGTGAGCAGATGCAGAATGATATGGAAAAGAAGGAGGGGGACAGTGATTCTCCTCAGATTAGTTTCTAGTTTTTAGATACAAAAGAACAAGGTTTCTCATAATGACAAAAAGCTAGTAAGTGGTAGAACTGGAACTTGAACCTAGTCAGGGATATCTACTGACATTGACACCTATCTTAAATATTGGTTAACTAAAATTAGGTGTGGTGGGAGGGTGTAGAGAGAAAACTACAATTTTGATGCAGTTGTGAAAAAGCAACTGCTTACCATTTAAGTCTAATTATTCTGCAAAATAATACCCTTGTGACTTGAGAACAAGCCCAACTTTCTTAAAAGTTTTTGGTCAAGGGATGATCTACCGGTCTAAGTATCCCAGGAGTTTTTCATCTCACCCTGGCCCAAACTCAAGACTATAGAATTTCCTATGGAATGAAGTGGCTTTGGAGATGAGAGACAAACTGTCTTTTTTTTCGGTTGTGCTCCTTTTTATATAATTCCATGTCACAAATTCAATTCTTATGCCTAGAAATCATTGTCCCAAGCTGGCTCAGGGTCACTCACCATCCAGCTTTTTCAGTTTGGGAACTCTCTTGGTTGCTTCTTCAATCCAGTTCCCCTCCACAGAATGTTTTTCTTCCAATGGATTGCCTACAAACACCAGGTCTTCCAGGCATGGCAGTTCGGCCAGCTTCACAAATTCAGCTTTAAGTACGAAGAATACATTCCATATGAAAATGGCATGCTTTCCTGTTATGATTTTTGGGATTGAGGGTCTGAACTCCAGTATCACTAGCCCTCAGTTTGTGACTATTCAGAACAATTTGTTTAAGATTTCAAAAGAGGTTAGGGAAGTTATCCCATATGAAGTCTTTCTCTGAAGACTACAGGTGGAACAAGAAAAGGAAATGAGGTTTTGAATCACAAACTCTCCAGTGATAGGCCTTCTCTATGCTGTACAGTAAGGGTTAAGCCAAAACTCTTTTGTCTCTATCCATTCCCTCATTTTTGACATTTTTTTAAATTAAATAGGCTCCATACCATCTTGAACTCATGAGCCTGAGATCAAGGATCACACACTCTACTGACTGAACCAGAAAGGCACCCCTAATCTGTGACTTCCTAAAGAATTCACACCTCTAGTGAAGAACTCATTACAAAGTTCTATAATTATTAGCTTACTAACTACTCTTTCCCACTAAGCTGTGAATTTCTTGAAGACAGAGACAGTATCCTATTCAATTATGTATCTTAAGACCCTGGCATAGTTCATAACACTTAATAGGACTTTAGTAAATGCTGAATGAATAATGTATTATAAAAAAGCAAAGTAATATAGATGGCAAAGACATCTTCTACCCAAGATTATTAAATGTAAACTGATTCCTTTCAGCCTCTGGACAATAACTTAAATATCTTCATGATGAATAATAAGACCAGGATCTATTCAATTATAATCCTTCTAAGTAAATATTTAAATGTAAATTTCAAGCTTTTAGCATAAATATAGGAACTCCTATAGCTATTTCCCTGTGTGCTTAGAAAGAAATGTTCCCATTTGCATCTCGTTTTGTTTATTTTCTATAAATAGGAGGTAGAAGGTTAGCAAAGCGCCAGCTTCAGCTTACCCCAGTCTTTCACCAGGTTATTAGACATGTAGAGAATCTTTAATTTCTTCATTACATGGATCCCTTTCAACTTCTCAATAAAATTGTAGGAGATCCACAGTTCTTCTAATGTGTCCCCTACTGCTTCCTGAAAAAGAAAGCAATTTGGTTTATAAGCTTATTTTTAAACTTTTCCTTCTGTCCCCCTTTCTTATAAACATAGAGACAATGGCCTTCAGAGAGAACTGAAACCCACCTGTTGACTGGCAGGATTGCTGAAGGTTGTGTGGGGGGTTTTTCTCATAAAGAAAGGCAAGTAGAACATTTTCTTCCTCTCTTCAAACTGATCTGAACTAAGAATAGCTACTGAAATTACCAAAAGGAGAAACAATAGCACTACTTTATCACTTTTACTGAATGACATAGATTTCAAATTATGTCCCTATACATTATATGATTTGATCCTTATAACATTAAAGACTTAATAGATTTCTATTATAGAGAGATTAAAGGCATTTTCTAAGATCACAGTGCTATCAAATAATAGAGTTAAGTCTAAATTTCAGGGGTTTTGTTTTAATATTTATTATGGAAGCTTTCAAACATAAAAAGTTGAGAGAATATTACAGTGACTATATATCTTCTACCCAGATTCTACCATTAACATTTACTATCCTTTTCCTATCACATATCTGTCCATCTATCCACCTGCTATCTACACATCAATTCCTCTTATTTTTTTTGAAGTATAAAATTCAATTTAAAACTCATAGTTTTGAGGCACCTGGGTGGCTTAGTCAATTAAGTGTCTGATTCTTAATTTCAGCTCAGGTCATGATCTCATGGCTCGTGAGACTGAACTCCACAGTAGGGCTCTGTACTGACAGTGATGGCATGGAGACTACTTGGGATTCTCTCCCCATCTCTCTGCCCCTTCCCCACTTCTGCTTGTGCTAGCATGTGCTCTCTCTCACAAATAAATAAACATTAAAAAAGTGCGCAGTCTTTCTATTACAGTATAAAGCTTACATCATACTGGCTCTCAAATGCTAGATATAATAATCAATGGTGGTACAAAGACAATAAACAATAAACTGGCCCTTTGGAGAACTGAACATTGACTAAACAGCTATTTAGCAAACTGGTCTGCTTCTGCATATGAACAAATCACTCCTCCTTCTAGTTTCTTACTCTAAAAGGAGGAGGTTGGTATTTGAGATACCATCTCACACTCATGATAATAGGATGGCTACTATCAAGCAAACAAAAAATAACAAATGTTGGCAAGGATATGAAAAAATTGGAACCCTTGTGCACTAGTGGTGGGGATGTAAAATGGTATAGCTGCTACAGAAAATTGGTGGTTCCTCTAAATATTAAAAATATATGATCTAGCAATCCCACTTCTGGGCATATACCCAAAAGAATTGGAAGCAGAGTTTTGAAGAGATATTTGAATACCCATCTTCACAGCAGCATTATTTACAATTGCCAAAAGGTGGAAACAACTGAAGTGTTCATTGATGGATAAAGATAAACAAAATATGTATATAAATACAATAGAATATTATTCATCCTGAGAAGAGAAAGACATTCTGATATATGCTACAACATGAATGAACCTTGAGGACAGTATGCTAAGTGAAATAAGTCAGTCACATGAAGACAAATACCATATGATTCCATTTACATGAGGTACTATGGTAGTCACATTCACAGAGACAGAAAGTAGAATGGTGATGCCAGGGCTGAGGGGAGGGGACCCATTGTTCAATGGATACAGAGGTGCAGTTTTACCAGCTGAAGAGAATTGTGGAGATGGACAGCAGTGATGGTTGTACAATGATACAAATATACTTAATACCAGAGAACTGTACTTAAAAATGGTTACCATGAAAAAAAAATGGTTACCATGGTAAATTTTATGTTATGTGCATTTTACCACAATGAAAAAAATGAGAAGGTTAGACAAGAAGTTCTCTAAGATCCCTTTCAGCTATTAAAGTTTATGATTCTTTGAGATCAATAAACCATTATGAGTACTAAAAACAACAAAAAAATGTCTGTTCTGTAAATAGTATTACATTGGAGGTTATAGGAGTGGGAAAGGCTTAATGGAATGCTGTAAAACCTCCATTTTGGACCACATAAAATGATGATTATTGTTATTATTGTTTATATAAAGTACTGAATTCAGATATCGTAATGTTGCTTAGAAGTCTTTAGGAAGATCTGATTCACAAACAGGAAATGTTTGTAGGCAATGGAATATGACATGGCAATGAGAAAGAAAGAAATCTGGCCATTCGTAGCAATGTGAATAGAACTGGAGGGTATTATGCAAAGTGAAATAAGTCAGGCAGAGAGAGACAGATACCATATGTTTTCACTCATATGTGGATCAGGAGAAACTTAACAGAAGACCATAGGGGAGGGGAAGGGGAAAAATAGTAATAGAGAGGGAGGAAGGCAAACCATAAGGGACTCTTAAATACTGAGAACAAACTGAGAGTTGATGAGGGAGTGGGGGAGAGGGAAAATGGGTGATGGACATTGAGGAGGGCACTTGCTGGGATGAGCACTGTGTGTTGTATGGAAACCAATTTGACAATAAACTATATTTTTAAAAAAGTTTGTAGGCAGTTGATTATGAGTATATAAAAACAAATCGTTTTTATATTATAAACAGGAAGTCATTAAAGAGAAATGATCTCATTCATCATAGCAACAAAAACTGTAAATTACCTAGGAATTCATTTTTGTAAAAAGTATACAGGCCTTACAGGAACTGAAACTATAAAATTCTACTGAAAGACATAAAAAATCTGAATAAATCTGCCTGTAAGGGAAGCCTAATTACTATAAGGACATCAATTTTCTCCAAAAATCAATCTATAAATTCAGTGGAATTATAAGACTTCCAATGGAGATTTATTTTTATGAACTTATCAAGTTTCTTTTGAAGAGTGAATGTCCAAGAAAAGCCAAGAAACATTGTGAACAAGAAAAGAGGACTTATGCAAATAGATATCCAAACATATTATAAAGCTAAAGAAAATTAAAGTAGCATTATATTTGGGCTGGAATATACAGGTAAAATAACAAATGGAAACTTGACCATCCAGGAATCCAACCATGCATACACAGACCTTAGTAGGTGGCATTTACAGTGGGAAAAATTTTTTAATATATGGCTAACCATTTGAAGGAAAAAAATAAGGTTTGATGCCTGCCTCATGTAACATATAAAAATAAACTCCAGATGGACTCAAGATAACAACTTTAAATTTTTACATGTAAAAAAACTATAAAAGTACTAGAAGATGATTAATTTTATAGTCTAGAAGTAAAGGTGTTCTATAAAAGATACAAAACATAGAAGACATAAAGACTTTGCAAATAAATTTGACATATTTTAAACCTCCTTTTGGGGGTGACTGCGTGGCTTTTGTTGGTTAAGGTTCCAACTTTGGCTCAGGTCAAGATCTCATGGTTCATGAGGCCAAGCCCCACATCGGGCTCTGTGTTGATAGCTCAGAGCCTGGAGCTTGCTTCAGATTCTGTGTCTCCCTCTCTCTCTCTGCCCCTTCCCTGCTTGTATTCTGTCTGTCTCTCTTTCAAAAATAAATAAACATTAAAACTTCATTTGGCAACTGTGAATAAAGTAAAAAGACAAGTGACAAATTAAGAAAAAATACATTTAATAATTCTGAAAACTGGGGTACCTGGTTGGCTCAGTCAGTGTAGTGTGCGATACTTGATCTTGGGGTTGTGAATTAGAGCCCCATGGTAGGTGTAGAGATTACTTAAAAATAAAATATTTAAGGGACAAAAATTCTGAAAACTGTTTGCTTTAAATTACTGTGTGGAATCTGCAATCAGATTGCCTAGATTTGACTATCTTGGCTAAGTCTTCCACCCCTTCTCTCATTCCTCCTGCCCTCCTCTCCTCCATCATCCTCTTTTTTGTTTTTTTATCTGTTTATCCATAGATGGACATTTGGGTTGCTTCCACTTTTTGGCTGTTGTGAGTAATGCTGCTATAAACATGGGTAAACAAATATTTTGTTTGTATATTAGGGAGGAATCATTAGTTTGGTTATTTATTTAAAGTAAAGAGTAATATAACAACAACAACAACAACAAAAAACCCAAGGAATACAAACAAGCATAGAAAGAAAAGTCTTTCTCATCCTATACCCCCTCCCTACCACCACATATATAGCTGTATATATGTATATACATAGAAATATATACCTTGCTTTTTTTTTTTTTTTCACTTAACAACATACCTTGCAAACTATTCCATCCAGCAGGTATAGGTAAGTCCTACCTCATTTTTCCTCTTGATGTATTTTATTAATTTATTTAGCTAGCTAGCTAGCTAGCTAGTCAAGTCTACAACTGATAGACCCCAAGATTGTTGAAGTTTAAAAAAATTTTTTTACGTTTTATTTATTTTTGAGAGAGAGAGATCACGAGTGGGAGAAGGCCGGGGGCGGGGGGGCTGAAACACAGAATCAGAAGGAGGCTCCAGGCTCTGAGCTGTCAGCACGAAGCCTGATGCCGGGCTCGAACCCACAAGCTGTGAGATCATGACCTGAGCTAAAGTCGGACACTTAACTGACTGAGCCACCAGGAGCCCCAATTTGTTGAAGTTTTTAATACAAGCTTTGTTGCAATGACATATCTGGTCCAACATCTTTGTTCATGTATGTGAGGATGAAAAAGTCCTAGATATAGAATAGTTGGGACAAAGTAAATACACATCGAAGACTGTGATAGCAATTGACAAACTGCTGGTCTCAGCAACAGTATTTAAAAGTGCCTGTTCACTATATTTGGGTACTTTAGATAACTACCTGAGCCCAAGTCTCTTTATACTAAAATGAGGATTTTTTAAAAAACCTTAAAATGAAGACATTATCTACTTGTGAATTTCAAATGAAACAATGCATGTAAAGAGTCTGCTACATAGTTAATAAATGTTAACAGCAATAATAGCAATAATATTCTCAACAATGGATAATTACTAGGAATATTGAGAGTGCCTAGAATTCAATAAGAAAAAATAAAGCCAATAGAAAAATGAGTAATAACTATTTGGTCAATTTCCAAAAGAGGAAACATATAACAAATATATAGGAGGACATTCAAGGTCACAACTAACTGGAGAAAACAGGTTAAAACAATACAATACTCCATATTTGCCTATCATATTGGCAAATACTAAAAATATGGATTAGGGCACCTGGGTGGTATATGCAGTTAAGCATCTGACTTTGGCTCAGTTTATGATCTCGTGGTTCAGGGGTTCGAGTCTCACATCGGGCTTAGTGCTGACAGTTCAGAGCCTGGAGCCTGCATGGGATTCTATGCCTCTGTCTCTCTCTCTCTGCCCCTCCCCCACTCACATTCTGATTCTCTCTCTCTCTTTCAAATATAAACATTAAAAAATTTTTTTAAAATATGGATTAGGGGCGCCTGGGTGGCTCAGTCGGTTAAGAGTCTGACTTCGGCTCAGGTCATGATCCCACGGTTCGTGGGTTGGAGCCCTGCGTCAGGCTCTGTGCTGACAGCTCAGAGCCTGGCGTCTGCTTCAGATTCTGTCTCTCCCTCTTTCTCTGCCCCCTCCCCGCTCCCTGTCTCCCAAAATAAAATAAAAGACATAAAAAAAAATTTTTTTAAATATGGATTACAGGGGCACTTGAGTGCCTTAGTCAGTTGAGCATCCAACTCTTGATTTCAGCTCCGGTCATGATCCTAGGGTTGTGGGATCCAGCCCCATGTTGGGCTCTGCACTAAGCATGGAGCCTGCTTGGGATTCTCTCTCTCCTTCTCTGTCTCCCACTTCCACTCTCCCCCACTCTCTCTCTCTCTCCCCACCCCCAAAAAAGAAATTTAAAAATATGAATAAAAAATATGGATAATACTCATGGATATTGAGGGTTGAGGGGATAATCCTCATCTATATACCATAGATGGAAGTAGAAAACTGGCATTAGCATTGTGAGAGCAATTTGAGGTACCCATCAAAAATTTAAATGCATACAAATATCCTCAGCATTTCTATTTTTAGCAATCTAGCCTATATCAACATTCAAATAACTGTTGAAGGTTATATGTGTGAAGATGTTCACTGCAACATGATTTGTAATAGCAAAAAAAGATAGAGACATACTTTCCTCAAGAAAATAGTCTTAAGTGCTCAGCAGTATAGGAGTAGTTAAACACATTGTTATATAAAAAAGAATGCATTAAATCTGCATGTTTTGACACAGAAGGATATTCCTGATAAGCTACTGAATGAAAAAGCAGAAAAAATATGGCCTGTATATTATCAGTACAAACATATATAACATGTATATACATACATACACATGCACACACAGATATCTATAGGTAAAAAGAGGAAAGACTTTCACAGTGTTGTTCATATATTTATGAATTGCTTGATTTGTTTTTTACAATTAACATATATTACTCTTGGAATTAATAGTTTTTGTAATTAGTAATATATGGAGTCACTCAGTATATATTTACAGAATGCCTACTACATATATCAAGCACTAATGTATATGCTGATGAACAAAACTAAGGTACTCATGAGGATTCGTGTGTGTGTGTGTGTATGTGACATGACAGAAAGACAGAGACAGAAACAAACAAATGAGAATTTCAGATAGTAATAAGAAAGAAGAAAAAAATTATAAGTGGTAAGAGTTTTTGCCCAGAGGGCTACTTTAGATATATGGTAGCTGGAACACTGTTGTGGAGGTGACATCTAAGCTGAAGTGTGAAGGTTAAGAAGGAGTCAGTAATGTAGAAGTCGTAGGTAAGAAAGTTTTTAAGGCAGAAGAAACAGCAAGTACAAAGGTCTGTCAGGTGGGAATGGACTTGGCATGTTCAAGGAAGAGAAAGACCAATGGTTGGAGATTACCAACTTGGAAGAAGAGTAATATGGAGTGACATCTGAAAGGAAGGCAAAGGCTGGATCTTATACACAAATGGGCTTCTGATGTACGTTTACAGTTTCCCTAAGTAGTTTTAAATAGACCCTTTTCCTTTAATTTAGCACTCCATGTTTCACATATTAGTCATTTGTAACTTACTGAGGCAGCTATTTAAGTCATGCTATAAGGCTGGTGTGTCTCGATGAATAAATCAATTAGTATGTGAATCTATCTGAAACCCAGCATCTATATCCCTATGAAGATTTATTTTTCTTTTGTCTATGCAGAAGTAGTGAATGGTCTGGTAAAATGTTTAGTGTATGTATGGTGTACAAACACTCACACACACACACACACACACACACCATCTGGGGGGAAAAACCTGCTAGGTGTTATTCACAGAAGTCTACAGAAAGTGAGAGATCTAAGCAAGTGATGGTTGAGCTAGATAATATCCCTACAAATGCCTTTAATCCTATATTTATAATTTCTTTGTGGTTTCTAGGTATATATTACAATTCATGGAAGATATTATATACTATAGCAATACTTGAGAATCTGGTATTCTATAAATACCTGGGGGCAAATCAAGCATTTGTCATACTGATCTCCCAAATTTTGGAGCACATTTACTTGCAAACTCTTCCTTTACAGTTAATTCAAGTAATGTTTAGCCTGAAGTATAATAAATTCTGAACTTTTGTACTACAATTTAGTGTTGTACCCGTTATGAATACCGCCTCTGTATTTGACATTTTTACCATTTAAGGCACACAGAATGGAGAGAAGGCAAAATATCTTTAGATTTACCAGTCATTTAGAACATCAGAAACAATGTCATTTTATAGATCTTTAAGGATTTCACTCAATGTATCTAACTAGAAAGCAAATAATTCATCCCCGGTTATTATTTTGAGGGAGAAAACTTCCTATATTTAACTCCAGAATATAATTTCTAAGACTTTCCAAGTAGTTCATAAATTTACTAGTAACATTTGTGTGGGTAAGTAGATAGGGTTCATGATAACTCCAAAATTGCAGCTCTGAACACTGAAAGAGTTCAGGTATTACAGCTGCCTCTGTCATCAGGGAGCGGCCATGTCAGCCTGTGTCGTTTGGGGAGGTTACTGCTGAGAAGCACTGCGTTTTCAACCCCACTGGTTCTTGCAAAGCACAAGCTAGGCTTATTGGGGGCAGGAGTGGGAGGGGGGAGAAAGTCAGAGTCATAAAAACGTTGGGAATGTTTATTAATTTATTTAACAATATATACTTAAAATTATTATTATCTTTTTGGGAACAAATACAAGAGAAAGACATTAACTTTGTCATTCCTGAAACTGCCTAATTTTACAACATTGTTTCATCTCAACTCCTCTGCAAGGAAATTCAAATGGCCAAAAAATATACAAATATAATTCCCTGTCAAAAACTTTAAAAAGTTTTAAATGCCCAAGTTTGATAAGGGGAAATGAGAACCCTCATAACTTACTGGTAGGAATAAAAATTGTTACAACTTTCTGAAGGGTAACTTGATAATATGCCACAAAAGCCTTAAAAGAAATTCATACCTTTTGACCCAGCAATTCCATTTCAAGGAATTTATCCAAGGAATTATTCATAGATGTGTGCAATAATATAGCTAAAAGGAGATTCATAATAGCATTGATTATAATAACTCCAAACTGGAAATAAATAATGAGTAATAAGTAACTGATTTAAAAAATTATGGTATATCAGTAAAACAGGGTATTATGCTATCATTAAAAAAAAGAAGTATGGTTGAAAATCATTTTAAAAACTTAAGTTATATCTTCTGATCAAAAACTTCCAGTGGCTTTGCAAGCCATTTGGAAAAAAAAAATCTAAAATCTTACCATGACCTGTAAGGCTCAATGTAGCCTGGTTCCCGGCTCCCTTTCCAAGCTCCCTAGAACTATTCCCTCCCCTCATTCAACTCTTCTGCTCTAACTCAAGCATACCAAGCAGCTTCAGTTTCAGGACATTTGCACTTGTCCCACCTCAGTGTGGAGCACCTGTCCCTTGGTCAGCTCTATAGCTTATATTCTCATTTCCTGTCAATCTATGTTCTTGTATATGCCTTGCTTTTCTTCACTGCATTCATCACCACCTGTATTATACAATGTATTGTATATGTATTATACAAATATTTTCTAGACTGTCTTCCTCTACTATAATGGAAGTTCTAGGAGAGCAAGGACTTCATTTCATATTCTTCTGTATCTCTAAAGCCTAGAATAGTACCTGGCTTAAAGTAGGCATTCAGGAAATATACTGAATGAATTTGTTAAGTGAATGGATGACATGAAAAAAATTATCTTTACATATTAAGTAAAAAAGAGAGAAAAACAATATGTGTAATATGATTTCATTTTCTACATACCCATCAAAGAATAGAAAAAAAGGCAAGAAGGGTATCAATCAAAATATTAACAATATTTACACTGTCAGTGGCTTATAGGTACTTTTATAGTTGCTTTTTGATTTTGTAAAGCTTCTGCAATGGACAAATATTACTTGTATATTAAGGGGAAAGGAGATTGTTTTGTTTTGTTTTTTTTAAGAAATAAATAACAACCTACCAGTCCATTTAAGTTCTTTATGTTGTTTCTTCCTAAAGACAATATCCTCAAGTTTTCTGTAGTGGGAAAAAAAACAATTTTTGTTTAGGAGAATCATATTACAACTGTTGTGAATCTAGTAATATAAACTGTTAATAAGTTTTATATAATATACTTATATAATGAATAAGAAAGTCTGTATTAATAAAGTGATGATCAAGTAGGAAATAACATTGACCTATCATCTAAGGTAAACACTATAATTTCACATCATGACAATATTAAACTTATAAATGGTTAACTATTTGGAATACATGGTTTTAAATTCCTGGCTAGTGGGGCACGTGAGTGGCTCAGTCAGTTGAGCATCTGACTTTGGCTCAGGTCACGATCTTCTGGTTGGTAAGTTCACACCCCACATTGGGCTCTTTGCTGACAGCTCAGAGCCTGGGGCCTGCTTCAGATTCTATGTCTCTCTCTCTCTCTGCCCCTCCCCCATTCATACTCTGTCTCTCTCTCAAAAATAAACAAACATTAAAAAAATTAACAAAAAATAATAATAAATAAATTGCTAGCTAGTATAAGTATTACAGAGATAAAATAAGAGCAAAGAAGATTTTAACTTCATCTTTTTTTAAGTTTATTTATTTTGAGAGAGAGAACACAAGTGGGGGAAAACCAGAGAGAGAGGTAGAGAGAATGCCAAGCAGGCTCCACGCTGTCAGCTTAGAGTCTAATGCAAAGCTCAAACTCATGAGCTGTGAGATCACGACCTGACCTGAAATCAAGAGTCTGACTCTTAACCAACTGAGTCACCTGAGGCAACCCAAGAAGCTTTGAATTTAAAATTCTGACGCATATATATTTAAAATCTACTATGGTATGAGGACTCTGCTAGAAAATAAGAACATATTTATGTATAGCACACCTCACTCCAAAAAGGACTAAAAGTACAATCAGTGGTACCTGGGTGGCTCAGTTGGTTAAGCAACTGACTTCAGCTCAGGTCATGATCTTATGGTTCATGTGTTCAAGCCCCGCATTGGGCTTTATGCTGCCAGCACAGAGCCTGCTTTGGATCCTCTGTCCCCTCCTATGTCTTCCCCTCCCCTGCTCACATGCTCTCTCTCTCTCAAAAATAAATATTATTTTTTAAAAAGTGAAATCAAATGAATTAGTATTTTAAAAGTCTTTTGCTTTCAATCTTTTAAAAAATTAGATTGTGATTTGGTTTTAAAAATGCTTATTTGTATTTTTTAAAAGGTTGGTTCTATTTATGCATCTATAGGCTATTTCTAGAAGAAAAAAAGAAAGTAGAAACAGTGGTTACTTTAGGGAACTGAGAGTCTATGGTCAGAGGAAAATTTATTTTCCACTGTAACCTCTTTTGAACTGTTTGCATAAAACCATGTGCATGTATTATTTTTGAAAATTAAAAAAAAGATTCTAGCAAAACACAGGAAACCTCATTTCTGTTCTAAAAAACTGCTGATTGTAGCAACATTGATGGAACTTGAGGGTGTTATGCTGAGCGAAATAAGTCAGGCAGAGAAGGACAGATACCATGTGTTTGCACCTATAGGTGGATTAGGAGGAACTTAATGGAGGACCATGGGGGAGAAGAAGGGGTAAAATAGTTGGGGAGAGGGAGGGAGGCAAACCATGAGAAGCTCTTGAATGTTGAGAACTGAGGGCTGATGATGGTGGGGGAGAGGGGAAGGGGGGTGATGGGCATGGAGGGCACTTGGTGGGATGAGCACTGGGTGTTATATGGAAACCAACTCAACAATAAACTATTTAAGAGAAAAAAACACTGCTGATTACTTATGCATAAGTTATACATTTAGTTTTCACAACTTAACCTTCTGTAACTATGTTGTCCAATATGGTAGTTACTAGCCACGTGTGGCTATTTACTTTAAATTAATTAAAATTAAATACAACTTAAAATTCAGTTTCTCAATCACACTAGCCCCATTTCAAGACCTTAACAGTTGTATGTGGCCAGTGGCAACTCTATTGGGACAGTGTAGACAGCTCTATTGGACTGTACTGTTCTGACATCCACAATTCAATGGTTAAGAGCACAAATTCAATGAACTGAGTTCCAATCCCAATTCTCTAAGGAAGCAATCAAACCTCTTTGAATCACAGTTTCATTATATGTAAAATGAGGGAATATAATATCTGACTTGTAAGAATATCAAGATTAAATGAGATAATTGTCTAAAATATTTAGCATAATGCTTAATCCATGTGAGTATACAATAAATGGTGTGTGTGTGTGTGTTATCAGACATATACAGCTATTTCAACTTTGTTTTAATTAACTTAATTATTTTACTTTTTTAAACAATGAAATGTTTTTAATGTTTACTTATTTTTAGAGAGAGAGAGTACGCACACATGGGCGTGTGAGCAAGCAGGGAAGGGGCAGAGATAGAGGGGCAGGGGCAGAGATAGACGGAGATAAAGAGAATCCCAAGCAGGCTCTGGGCTGTCAGCACAGAGCTCAATACAGGGCTCAAACCCACAAACCGCAAGACCATGACCTGAGCCAAAATCAAGAGCTAGATGCTGAACACTGAGCTACCCAAGCATTCTTAATGAAGTATTTTAAATTCTGTTATGAGAAACACTTAACGTTCAGGACAAAGTATTTTAAGAGTGATCTAATTCATGCAAAATGATTTAACTGTTGAAACAAGTCCCCTGGTTATGGACTGAATTGCGTCCCCCCCCCCACTCTAAATTCATATGTTGTAGTCCTAACATTCAGTTCCTCAGACTGTGACTATATTTAAAGACAGGGACTTTAAAGAAGTAATTGAGGTAAATGAGATCATTTTAGGTAAAATTCAATATGACTGGTGCCCTGGGGCACTTGGGTGGCTAAGTCAGTTAAGCTTCTGACTCTTGATTTCAGCTCTGGTCATGATCTCACAGTTCGTGGGTTCAAGCCCTGCATCAGGCTCTGCACTGACGGTACAGAGCCTGCTTGGGATTCTCTCTGTCCCTACCTCTCTTTCTCAAAATAAATAAATAAACTTTAAAAAAAAAAAGAAAGTAAAATATGACTGCTGCCCTTATAAGAATTATAAGAACAGATTAGGACACAGACAGAAACAGAGAAAAGACCTTAAAGAGCAAAGGAAAAGATGGCCATCCACAAACCAAGGAGAGAGCCTCAGAAGAACTCAACCCTGTCAAAACCTTGATCTTGGACTTCTTGCCTCTACAACTGCAGGAAAATAAGTTTCTGTTGCTTAAGCCACCTAGTCTTTGGAATTTGTTATGACAGCCCTAGCAAACTCATACATTCCATATAACTATAATGTGTGAAAATTAAATATTTAAGAAAATCATATAATCAATTATTCTTTAAAGTTTCTTGAAATGGAAAGATTGCCATTTTATTTTGTCTATTCCATGCAGAATGAAAAGCTTATTCAAACAGTTATTCATTCAACACATAATTATTAAGCATCTATAATACACTAGAAATAGCTATAATCAGTTGCAGTGATTAATATATTATATTAATTATATTATCTCTCTCTCTCCATCATCTCTCAAAATAAATAAATAAAATTAAAAAAAAAAAGAAAGAAAGATAATAGGTCTGGCACAGGATGTGTGAGAAAGGAGTTAAGAAATTACCAGGGAGTTTGGCCTGAGCAATAGGAAGAGTGGAGTTGCTGCTATCTGAGACAGACACACAGGACATTGGTTTAGCTGGGGCTGGGGTACTGTTTCAGACACGTTAGGTATGTGATGCTTAGGAGACATCCAATGGAAATACCAGGCAATCGACTGTGAAAATCTGGAGTTCAGAGGAGATGCCTGGGTTAGAGATATAAATGTGGGAACTAACAGCATATAGATGATAAAGCCATGACCTGGATGAAATAATCCAGGGAATATGTGAAGATAGAAAAGAGAAGAGATCCAAGAACTGAGGTCTGGAGTACTCTAACATTTAGAAGTGGGAGACATGAGACTGGGAAGGAGCAGCCAGAAAGACAGGAAGATCAGGAGGGCACAGTGTCCCAGAAGCCAAACATTGAAATTACTTCAAAGAGGAATGAAATCATCCATGTCAAAATACGCTGCTAAGTCAACTAAGATGAGGACTGAAAATCAACCTCAGAAACTGAAGACAACAAATATAAAATATATGCAACTCTTCCAAAGATAGTATCTAACTTAATATATAAAACTCTTCTTTTAAACTCCTTTAAAAAAATATACATGAAAATGGTGATAGAAAGCTAAAAAGATCTTATTGATTACTATATAGGGACAAAAATTATGATATCAAAGTTAATAAATTAAATGTCCTAACAATACACAATGATATATTTTTTGGAAGTAGAAGGTGGTACAGAAGTAGAACACCACTAGAAGGAAAACATTGGATTTTTCTTCATACAAGAAAGATCTTGGTGAAAATCAAAATAGTGTTTGAAAGTTCCCCATTTATTTATTTAGTAAACTGAAGGACAAAAGTATAAGTTTTTGCCAAAGATACAAGGCATCAAAATTTATGTTCTAATATTTGATGTGAGATTATTAATATTCATATTTTACAGGCTTTTAGTCACAGTTTTGAATGCAGTCCAGGCATGCAGTTTTCTAGCCATAGTTTTGCTACAATAAACATATGTAGCTGTTAGGGTTATTCTGCCTTATAGACCCCCTGTTAAGTAGGAATCCCCTTTTTTTTTCCCCCCAGGTCCTCTCATCATAGTTTAACAAGACTATAGCTCTTATGAAAGGGAAGGGGTGAGACACAGTCTATAGTCATATATTCAATCCTTCATATGGATCAGCAGCTTCTTTTTGCTTTATGGTCACAGATGATGTGTATTCCCCAGTGACAGGCCATAGACTGTGGAAGTACTATTTGTTGCAAGCAGAACTAAAATGAGGTGAATCAAGTATAGCAAATGTATGGTACAAAGGCTTACACTGTCTCCTTCCATGTCTACATCAGACATCAATAACTGATCAAGCTACTCTTTTCCATTGAAGTTTTGGTGCTCTTAATAAAATTTTTCTGACAGTTACTACCAACTGACCAAAGTTAGATTATAAGTTAAAGTCCATTGTCAGCCCTATACAGAGGTTTTCCTATTATCAGAAGTCATGTTTTTTATGAAAAGAAAAGCATGTTATCTGTATTGATAAATAATACGTTATCGGGTTGCTTGGGTGGCTCAGTTGGTTAGACATCTGACACCTGATTTAGGTTTGTTTATTTATTTGAGAGAGAGAGAAAGAGAGGAGAGGAGGAGCAGAGAGAGAAGGAGAGAAAGAGAGAATCCTATGCAGGCTCCTCACTGCCAGCAAAGAGCCCTATGTAGGGCTAGAACCCTCAAACCATGAGATCATGACCTGACTTGAAACCAAGAGTCAGAGGCTTAACTGACTAAGCTACCTAGGCACCCCCCCGCCCCCAACTCCTAATTTCAGCTCAGTTCATGATCTCAGTGTTTGTGAGATAGAGTCCCGCATCAGGCGTGCTGTCAGCATGGAGCCTGCTTGGGATTCTCTCTCTCCCTCTCTCTCTAAATAAATAAACTTTTAAAAAATGTTATCAATTTAATCTCATTAAAGCAAGCTATTTCAATTATAGACAAACTGTCTGTATAATTGTTGAATAACACAGGAGATAGCGATGCCAACTCCCATACAGTTGAAAATCTGAGTATTAATTTTTACTCCCCCCAAACTTAACAACTAATAGCCTACTACTGAGCAGAAGCCTTGGCCAACAGTCCATTAATGCACATTTTGTATGTCATTTGTCATATGTATTGTATTCTTATAATAAACCTAGAGAAAAGAAAATATTAAGAAAATCATAAAAGAAAGAAAATACATTTAAGAATGAAAGGAAAATAAATTTACAGTGCTGTAAAAAAAAATCAGCATGTAAGTAGACTGACACAGTTCAAACCCATGTTGTTCAAGGGTTAACTGTGACATGAAACATCTCAAATTGTTTAATGAGTCAGTAAAAAACTGGAATATACTGAGTCATCTTGTGCACAGCTCTAATAGTAAACTCTTCCTCTCCAGGACTACATAAATACTGAATGCCAACTTTGAGTAAGGTCCTGAAAGGAGGATGGAGATTTGGAAGAGAAGATAGTAAGATGTGATGTTTGCCCTCCAGAAGCTCATTATCCAGAGACAGAAACATATTCCTCACTAACTGTAATAATGGCTAATATTTCCTGAACATTTATATGCACGAGGGACTATTCAAAGCACTTTATATATACTAACTCATTTAATCTTCAGAACAACTATATGAAGTGGGTATTCATTATTTTAATCCAAGACAGACTGTTATTAATATTCCTAAAGAAAGAGTAATAATGGAGCTGCTTGGGTGGCACTATGAGCACGGAGCCCACATAGAATTCTCTCTCTCCCACTCTCTCTCTGCCCCTCCTCTGTGCACTCTCTCACTCTCTCAAAAATAAATAAATAAACATTAAAAAAAAAAAGAAAGAGTAATTATGATGATTACTAGAGAAGTCTTTAGAGGGAGAAATGACATTTAAACTTGACATTCTTAATCTTAATTTTGTTTCTTGCAGGGTTTTCCTGTTAATAGGATGGGGCTATTCTCAAAGGAAAAGAGCATTGCATTAACAAATGCACAAAGCATAAAAAAAGAATGATGTATTCAGGTATGAATAGGGTGGTACAGATTTTAGATGACTTTGAATGCAACATTAGGCATTTGGTCTTTACTAGGCAAAGGATGATAATAAGAATAATACTTTAAAAAACTTTTTTTTAACATTTTATTTTTTGAGAGACAGAGTGTGAGCAGGGGAAGGGCAGAGAGAGAGGAGATACAGAATCCAAAGCAGGCTCCAGGATCCGAACTGTCAGCACACAGCCCCATGCAGGGTTTGAACCCACGGATGAGAGTCAGATGCTCAGCCAACTGAGCTACCCAGGTGCCCCAAGAATAATATTTTTAGGAAGAAAACACTGCTATCAGTGTTGAAGAGCAGAAAGGAGACAAAAAGATTAGGAGGCTATCACAAAAGTCATAAGGTAGTGTTTTCCTTTTCCTCTTCCTTCCTTCCTTCCTTTTTTGAGAAAGTGAGCACACAAGCAGGGGAGAGGGGCAGAGGGAGAGAAACAATCTTAAGCAGGCTCCATGCTCAGCATGGATCCCAACTTGGGGCTGGATCTCATGATCCTGAGATTGTGACATGATCCAAAATCAAGAGTCAGGTACTTAGGGGCGCCTGGGTGGCTCAGTTGGCTAGGTGTACAACTTTAGCTCAGGTCATGATCTCATGGTTCGTGGGTTCAAGCCCCACAGCAGGCTCTCTGCTGTCAGCACAGAGCCGGCTTTGGACCCTCTGTTTCCCTTTTTCTCTGCCCCTCCCCAACTCACACACTCTCTCTCTCTCTAAAATAAATAAACATTAAAAAAAAAAAAAAAAGAGTCAGATGCTTAACTGACTGAGCCACCCAGGCATCCATGGCAGTGTTTCTCAAACTAGGGATGATATGAAATCAGCTTAATGGGTTCTGACAAGCATTTTTTAAAAATAAAATCCTTTTTTTTTATTTATTTATTTATTTCTAGGAGAGAGAGAGACAGCATGAGCAGGGGGAGGGTCAGAGAGCGAGGGAGTCACAGTCTCTGAAACAGGCTCCAGGCTCTGAGCTGGCAGTCAACACAGAGCCCAATGCGGGGCTCGAACCCACGAACCGCGAGATCATGACCCAAGCGAAAGTCGGACGCTTAACCGACTAAGCCACCCAGGCGCCCCGAAAAAATAAAATCTTTAGAAACCTTATACTGGAGGACACCTGGGGGTCTCAGTCGGTTGAGCCTCTGATTTCTCATGGCTCTTGGGTTTGGGCCCTGTGTCGGGCTTGGTGCTGGTAGCTCAGAGCCTGGAGCCTGCTTTGGATTCTGTGTCTCCCTCTCTTTCTCTGCCTCTTTCCCACTCATGCTCTGTATCTCTCTCCTTCAAAAATAAGTAAACATTAAAAAAATTTAAAAACTTGAACTGGAACCTATGCTATAAGGGCAAACATTGCTTTACAAACCTATTTCACTTCATGTATGTATGTATATACTTGATATGTACATTCATATGAATATATATACTGAGTTATGAATTCAAATGTATTACTTAGTGTAAAAAAGTAGTAAAAAATGTTTGAAAATACAGTCTAAGGAGGAGAGAATGTGGGTCTTAAATAAAACTGTAACTTCTGGAAATGGGAAAGCAACAAATTATTTGAGAGCTCTCTCAGAGTAGAGTTAACAGGACTTAGTGATGAACTCAGATGTCTTAAGGGAAGTAAAGAAGGAGCATGGTAGATTAACTAATGCCCCATTGAAAGATACCTAGATCCTAATCCCTGGAACCTGCGAATGTTACCTTATATAGGAAAAAAAAGTACTTTGCAGATGTCATCAAGTTAGGGATCTTAGGGAGAATAGCCTTGATTATCCAGGTGTTCCCTAAATGTAATCATACATATCCTCTTAAGAAGGAGGCAGAGAGTGGTGCCTGGGTGGTTCAGTCAGTTGAGCATCTGACTTTGGTTCAGGTCATGATCTCACAGTTCATGAGTTCAAGCCCCACACTGGGCTTGCTGCTCTCAGTACATAGCCCAATTTGGATCTTCTGTCCCCCATCTCTCTCTGTCCCTCCCCTGCTCATGCTCTCTCTCAAAAATAAATTAAGAAATAATAATAAAAAGAAGGCAGAGAAATATGTGACACAGACAAAAGAGGAAAAGTCATTATGATCATAAAGGCAGAGATTAGACTGATGCCTTCACAAGCCGAGGAACGTGGCAGCGATCAGAATCTAGAAGAGACAAGGAAGGAACAGATTCTCTCCTAAAGCCTTCAGAGGCAGAGTGGCTTGGTCAAAACCTTGATTTTGGCCCACTGAAACCAATTTCAGACTTCTGGCCTCCAGCACTGTTTTTGTTCTTGCTGTTGTTTTTCCAAACTATTGTTTTAAGCCACCAAGTTTCAGCAAACATAGGAAACTAGCAGGAGTCAGAAGCCTTGGCAACTGGGATGGTGGCAACATCATTAACACCGATAAGGAACACAAGAAAAACGATGTTAAGGAATTAAAATTTAAATATAACAAGTATTAGGACACCTGTGTGGCTTAGTCAGTTAAGCCTCCAACTCTTGGTTTCAGCTCAGGTCATGATCTCACAGTTCATGGGTTCAAGCCCTGTGTCTGGCTCTGTGCTGATGGTGCAGAGACTGCTTGGGATTCTCTTGCTCTTTCTCTCTCTCTCTCAAAATAAATAAATAAACTTAAAAATAAATAAATACAATGTTCCAGAATACAACCTGGAATTTAAAAAAATAGAGTATGAAACACAAGACAAATTTGAACAAAAGATATTTAATTAAAAAATCTAATTTTTCTATTTAATTCTAACTATAGCTTTAAATGCCTAAATGCCTCTAAAATGTTTAGGTCTTTTGTTCTCTCTGATTTTCTTTGGATAAACAAATTTAAGGCACATGGTTTATATATTTTCTCTGTTGTCTGACAATTACTGTGGTTAAAACAGGTGCTAGCTTCTGGGATTACATAGTGTTTCTAGAATGTTTATTACAATAATGAGAAAACCCAAGAACCATCTGTTACTGTAGATCACTTACTTAAGCCATTGAGGTTGGCAATTTTTTCAATGCAGTTTGTAGACAGTGAAAGCTTCCTGAAAAAGAACAAAGGAAAACTTGAATATGAAACAATTTTAAATGATATATCAGAAAAATAAATGGTGTATCAGAAATTATTCCTCAAGTGCCCATAGAAGATATTTAAGTCATACTTTCTTTTTACACTAAATCTTTTCCCCCTCAGACATGGCATGCATTCTTTCATTTTGAAATCCTCACACTTTTTTTTAGATTACAGAAGTTAATACAGAATCAGTGCAGAAAATTAAAAACTTTTTGATGGTAATTTGGTATTATTTATTAATTTTTTAAAAATGCATGTGTTCTTTGACCTAGTAATTCATTTCTAGGAATACTTTCTACTAAAATACTAACACAATGTCAAAAGATATGTAAGACAGATTATTTATTGTATTATTATAATAGCAAAAAATAGGGAAAAATCTATAAACATCCAGTAATTGAGGGATAGATATAATGAAAAACTACACTGTCACTAAAACAAATGAAATTAGGTTCTAGATACCGGCTTGGGAAGACATCCATGATATGTGGTCAAGTTAAAAAACCATCTCCCAGAACAAAACATTTGATGTGATTCACCCTTTTGATATAAAGCAGAGCTATATTACATGCATGTGTGAAGACATTTATCTGCTCATGTGTTAAATCATTCAGAAATGTATACCAAAAAATTAAAATCTAGTTTTGTTGCAAGAAAAGGAAACTGAGGCAGAGAGACTCAGCAGCATGGTTTAACTGCAGGACTTAATATAATTTATTCTCTCTCAACAATTCAATTTTTTGTTGTTATGAGATTTTGCTTTTCAAAAATAAATGGGATAAAAAAAAAAAAGAAATGTATACCAAAAAAGCCATATGTAATCCTAACCACTCCACAAAGACCTCCAGAGATAACTACTTTTAATGGTTTATATACATTTGTCTAGGTTTTTTTTCTACTCATAATTTAATTATATAAACATGTTTAAAGGGAGCATAACTACACATTCTTAGTCTTCGTTTCTTGACAAAATTTTTAATATTTCAGTACATTTCATGCAAAAAATATAATAAAAGCTAATTTTATTGAACACAATGTGTGCCCAGTATTCTTCTAAGTACTTTATATAAACTGGTTTTGTTTGTTTGTTTTTGACATAAACAGTTTAACCATCCCAGCAATCCTGTGAAATAAGTATTATTATTATCATCCATATTTTACAAGCAAGAATACTGAGGCACAAAGATGTTAAGCAATTTGCCCAATATTACACAGCCATAAAGGGGCAGAGTCAAATTTAAAACCCCCCAAAATTGACTCTAGAACATATGATCTTATCCTTTCTGATTTGACTTGAAAAAGAATTATTCATTTTTTTTTACAAAAGCAGTTACTATAGTGTAAATTATTGATCAAATCTGTATATTTTCTACCTTTCCCCAATTCCTGACAACTACCAGTGAAAAATGAAGTGCCTTAAATCTGAGAATATGATTAGGGATGAAATCTTTAATTGTTGTCTAGGCAGCCTGTCCCAAGCGATTGTCAGCAAAAATATGAACAGGCTGACTCCTTCCAAGCAGTTCCACGATAATTTGGTACCAGGTACAAAACCTTCTCAAACATTTGCCTTTGAGACAGGTTTATGATAAAAAGATATTTGACCACTTTGAAACAGGGCTCTTTGAAATCATGCTTTTGAAGCCAGAAAAAAATCTAGGATGGNTGCATACAATAACTAAATATGTTTGCTTTTTCCTTTCATTCCAAAGACAGATAATAGTCTAATGCAGGGGTTCACAAATATGTGTATAAGAGTCACTCAAGCTGCTTATTATAAATACAGATTCCTAGGTTTCATCAGTAGATATTCTGTTTCTATACATTTGGGGTGGGGCTTAACTCCTGCATTAGGAGATCTTTATGTAGGTAGTGGTTAGTGCACTATAGTTAGAAAAGAGTGAAGAAATCAGGAAGAACCCCAAGTGATTCTATAACATTCTACAGCTCCAACAAAAGATACTGCAGCCTGAGAACATGGTCACAAGGTGTCATGGTATAATTGCCTCAAATTAGCCACAGAACCTTGCTAAAAAGGTATGTAGAGTATTGAGAAAATAACTTAAGAGGAATTAATATAGGGGCGCCTGGGTGGCTCAAGCAGTTAAGCATCTGACTCTTGATTTCGCCTCAGGTCATGATCTCCTGGTTTGAACATTACGTCAGGCTCTGCACTGACAGCACAGCACAGAGCCTGCTTGGGATTCTCCCCACCCCAACCTCCACTTGTGCTCTCTGTCTCAAAATAAATAAACTTTTTTTTTAAAAAGAGAAATTAATATAGATCTGATAAAGTCATGGGAAAATAGGATTACAAAGTAATAAGTATAATTTGATCGCAATGAGGGAAAAAAATTCAAAGGCTCTATAACAAAATGCTAACATCGGTTATCAAAAGGTGGTACAATTTTGGTTAATATTATGTCTTTTCCTTTGTGCTTTTTATATTTTCTAGATGTTTTAACATTATTTTTACAGTTAAAAAAAATTAAAGCAGATCTGTTAGGCCTCTAGTCAGTATAGCATTGACTGGCTAATTTTACAGGAGAAATACCAGATTTTATGATAGAATAAGTCTTATTGTGTTATTTAGTTTCTCCAAGAGACAGGCACATTATAAAAACTATACTGTAAAAAAAGTACTGTATGAGCACCTAGGTGGCTCAGTCAGTTGAGCATCCGACCTCAGCTCAGGTCATGATCTCACAGTTTGTAAGTTTGAGCCCCACATCAGACTCGCTGCTGTCAGCACAGAGCCTGCTTTGGATCCTCTGTCTCCCTCACGCACAGCCTTTCCCCTGCAAGCGCTCTCTATCTCAAAAATAAATAAACATTAAAAAAATACTATATTGTTCAGGGTTACTTTATTACTAGTCCCCCATAAACCAATAATCTTTTATGTTTGGCCTTGCCAAAGGGAGAATTCTATTAACCAAACCAACAAAGAAAAAGAAACAAAGATCACAGAAAACAAACACATTTTTTCTAGTTTTTATATTTAAAAAAGAAAGGAAAAAAAGACAAGAGAACTTACTCGCAATTAGCAAGTGTGGACAAAGATGCATCCATCTTCTCTATAGGGGGAATCTGAGCATAAAGCTTTATCTCTTTGGCTTCAGATGGCTTCTGACTGGTTTTCTCTTCCTACGATGAAAATTAATTTGGAAGAAAGTGATCCCTGATTGTAATACAGAACTATCAGTCCAGAATTTTGCTAGGCTTTTCAATGGTTATTTCAAAACAATTATTAGAGCTTTATAACTCTGTGCATTCATTTAATGAGATTTGCTAACTAACCCTGATCACCAGGCTTTTACATGGCTTATTCAGATAATTTATTGTTAGGTTCCAACTGAATGGAAAGGAGGAGGAAAGAAAATAACTTATATTTATGTAATATTTAAAGTCCTGTAAGAATCTATCAATGAACAAAAACAAAACACAACAAACACCATTTTTGGGGAAGAATTCCTTGTCCCTAATCACCCTTTTCTTAAATATCAGATTTAGATCTGGAAGATCAACTATTTGGCATCTCTTCTTGCTTTTACTATATACGGTTCAGTCTGACATAGAACCCCAAAATACTAAGAATTTTAGAAGATACCATCTTTACAACACAGCTGAGGTCAAAGCTACTTGCTCTATAATTATTTACTACTAAATTCTAACTTAGAAGAGTGCCCGCGTGGCTTGTAAGGTTGAGTGACCAACTCTGGATTTCAGCTCAGGTCGTGATCTCCCAGTTCATAAGGTTCTAGTCTGGAGTTGGGCTCTGTGCTGACAAGATCGGAGCCTGCTTGGGATTCTCTCTCCTCTCTCTCTGCCCCTCCCCAATTCACAAGCGGACATGTACTCTCTCTCTCAAAATAAATAAAATTAAAAAATTTTTTTTTAGTTTTTAAAAAGTTTATTTATTTTGAGAGAGACAGAGAGCAAGTGGGGGAGGGGCAAAGAGAGAGGGAGACAGAGGATCTGATACGGGCTCTGTGCTGACAGCAGAGAGCCCAGTGTAGGACTTGAACTCATAAACCATGAGATAATGAATCTGAGTCACCCAGGCACCCCTAAATAAACTTAAAAAAAAACCCAAAAACTTTAAAATAAATTCTACCACAGAGTTTAATTTCAGTACTATGTACACAATTTAAAATTTAATTATCAATATATGCTGCATAATAATATTTTCTAAGTACCTCAATACTTAAAGTCAGTTCTCTCCAACAAAACAGGAAGCTCCTAAGGTGCAGGGACCATTTCCTTTGCTTGCCTATGTTTTCTATAACATAGTGCAATACAAGACACACAGAGGCTTATTTTTAAAATCAAATCATAAGATATCAATAGTAGAAAATATACGATCAGTTGAATAAAAGATCAAATACACATCCACTTGGCACTTACTTTTGAGCCATAAGTAGGCCCTCAATAAATGTTAGGTTAATCAGTGAAGGAGTAGGCTTAATGTCTTCAAATAATCTTAAAGTCAAAGATTTATGGTCACAATATGATCTAGAAATAGAACCTACCCAAACCAAAAAAGCAGCCACTTATCATAAGTAAATAAAGTCCTAAAATCTGATTCAAAGAAAATCTAATCTAATAACAAGCCTATTCCCTATGTACTTTTTTTCTTTAACACAACAAATTTGGGTGCCTGGATGGCTCAGTTGGTTAGGTGTCCAACTCCTGATATCACCTCAGGTCTTGATCTCGGGGTCATGAGTTCAAGCCCTGCACTGGGCTCCATGCTGGGCACAGAGCCTACTTAAAATAACAAACAAACAAGCAAAACCCCAGATTTTTCGTTAACCAAACAGAAACAAATTTTTATTTTATTTATTTATTTAAATGTTTATTTATTTTGAGAAAGACAGAGAGAGAGAGAGTACGAGCAAGCGTGAAGAAGGTTCAGTGAGAGAAGAAGAAACAGAGTCCAATGCAGACTCTGAGCTTGTCAGCACAGAGCCCAATGTGGGGCTCAAACTCATAAACTGTGAGATTATGACCTGAGCTGAAAGCAAGAGATGATGCTTACCCAATTGAGTCACCCAGGCACCCCCAGAAATGTGGTTTTTAAATGCAGAGTACAAAGAAGCTTATAAGCACTAAACCAAGAATTCAAATCTGTTTTATTCTATCCACCCTATTTTCCCTAGACACCAAGTCTCCTGAAAGACTTTTTATTCAAAGCCCAGCTACAAAAGCAAAAGATGCAATATTATAAAAAAAACTATTGACAACATTGACAAAAAAGTTACACAGGGCATAGAAATTGAGGTGCCATCTCTATACTCTGTGGAAATTATATCTAAAATGCTGAATTACAACTGTTCAAACATCTATAATGCTGAATTACAACTGTCCAAAACTTTATTAGAATGCTATATTCAAAATATTTATAGTTTATATTTAATGCATGTTTTTTACAATGCAGTTTCCTTTCTAATGTTAGTATATGCTTTAGGATGTTTTCCAGCTTTATTGACGTGTAACATTGTGTAAGTCTAAGGTGATGATTTGATACATGCATATATTGCAAAATGATTAACATAGTAAGGTTAGCTAACACATCTATCACCTCACATAATTTTTTCTTTTAGTGCTGAGAACATTTAAGATCTACTCTCTTAGCAACTTTCAAGTATATAATACAATATTATTAACAATAGTCACCATGCGGTACGTTAGATGCCCAGAACTTGTCTTAACTAGAAGTTTGTACCCTTTAACCAACATCTCCCCAAGTTCCCCCCGCCAGCAGTCAGCTTTTCTATTTTTTGTTTCTGTGAGTTTAGTTTTTTTAGATTCCACATATGAGTGAGATCATAGAGTATGTGTCTTTCTCTGTCTGACTTATGTCACTTAGCATAATGCACTCAAGGTCCATCCATGTTGTCTTAAATGGCAGGATTTCCTTCTTTTTTGTGACTAATATTCCATTCTATATCTATATCTATATGTATAGATATATATATACACATTTTTTTATCCATTTATCCACTGATAGACATTTAGGATATTGATAACCATATAACCCATTGATTTTAATCAGATTTTCCCAATTTTACTAGTATTCACTTATACACAAGTGTAAGTGTGTTTGTATGTGTGTATTAAGGGGATGCAATTTTATTTATGTAGGTTCATATACCCATGACCACATCAAAATAGGTAAACAGCTCCAGTACCACAAAGATTCCTTGTATTGAATGATCAGATTTAAATAACTATCAAAAAACTCTCCTGCATGGTCTCTAGAAGAGGTAAAAATTCATATACTCACCCATCTGGCTAGAGCTTCTTTGATTGTTGTTGCTTTTGCCTTAAAAAAAAAAAAAAAGAAAAGAAACCAGAGTGTTTTTATTGGTATGATTTGTTGATTCAACTTTTATGCAGTAATTATTAGCCTTGGCATCTACTATTGAAAAGACTAACTTCCTTCTTTGAGACTTTATATGCAAACAAATAACATGTGTTTTAATTTCCCGAAGTCAGAATGATTTATTTAAATACCTCTCAGAGGGGTGCCTGGGTGGCTCAGCGTCTGACCTCAGTTAAGGTCATGATCTCATGGTTTGTGGGTTCAAGCCCTGCACTGGGCTCTATGCTAACAGCTCAGAGCCTGGGGCCTGCTTTGGATTCTATGTCTCCTTTTCTCTCTCTCTCTCAAAAATAAATAAATAAACATTAAAAAAAAATACCTCTCAGGGGGCACCTGGGTGGCTCAGTCGGTTAAGCATCTGACTTCGGCTCAGGTCATGATCTCACAGTTCGTGGGTTCGAGCCCCACATCGGGCTCTGTGCTGGCAGCTAGCTCAGAACCTGGAGCCTATTTCAGATTCTGTGTCTCCCTCTCTCTCTGACTCTCCCCTGCTCATGCTGTCTCTCTCTCAGAAATAAATAAAACATTAAAAAAAATTTTTTTAAATAAAATAAAATAAAAAATTTAAAAAAAAACCCTCTCAGATAAATTAAGGAAGTCATGGTATAATGCCCATATACTTCACTCCACTTGGTTCACAAAAAATATATGCCTTTTAACATTTGATATTAAAATATATCTTATTTCATTAATTCTAAGATTTGCTTCTTTTACATTTTAACATCTTTGAAATCTGGATTCATTTTACAACCAGGAACAATTTACAATTACTGTGGCCAGGTGACAGTGGAAAATATCTAGAAAAAGTGGAACCATTTTATTTCATATACTTATATTCCTTTTTATGTTTGCAGAGAAAGATATATGATAAAAACTTACATGCCCAAATACATGTAATTTAAAAAAATTTTTAATGTTTATTTATTCATCTTTGAGAGAGAGAGCACAACTAGGGGAGGGGCCAACCAAGAGAGGGAGACCCAGAATCCGAAGCAGGCTTCAGCCTCTGAGCTGTCGGCACAGAGCCAGATGGAGGGATCGAACTCACAAACTGTGAGATCATGACCTGAGCTGAAGTTGGACGCTCAATCAACTGAGCCATCCAGGTGCTCCCCAAATACATTTAAAAGAACTCTGTCAGTAAGTACAACATAAAAATTCTAAGTGAAAAGAAATTATCTGTCAGGATTTAATTACAATTTCTTATTTTTCTTTCTTAGAACATAAAATAATGCTGTACTTTATAATCAATAGTATCTTAGATTCAATTTAATATGACACAACTTTAAATGTAAGAAAAGGAAGACATCCTCTGAATTATTGCTCGAGCTCATTAAAAAAAAAAAAATCCTAAACAATAACAAAAGGAAAACTGTTAAAGTATAGTTGACCCTCAAACAATATAAGCATTAGGGACACCAACCTCTCTCCCGTGAACAGTCAAAGATCTTAGTATAACCTTTGACTCCCCCAAAACTTTACTAACAGCCTACTGTTGACCAGAAGCTTTACCAAAAACATTAACAGTGGATTAGCACATATTTTGTATGTCATATGTATTATATACTATATTTTGACACTAAAGCAAGCTAGAGAAAAGAAAATGTTATTAAGAAAATCATAAGGAAGAGAAAATACATTTATAGTACTAAAGTGTACTCAACTGAAAAAAATCTGCATAAGTGCAGTTCAAACCTGTGTTGCTCAACATGTATATGCTCACAATGGCATATACATGCCATTATGTCTAGAAAGTAAAGACATGGTAATAAATAGCCCTTGGGTTAGAGAGTAAACTATAAATTAAAGTAAAACAATAAAAGACAAAAATATTAAAATTTAAGGAATATAACACTTAAAAGGAGACTTAAAGCTTCAAAGAAATTTATTAAAAAAGAAGAGAAAACATTGAGGAGGGCAATTGTTGGGATAAGCACTGGGTATTGCATGTAAGTGATGAATCATGGGCCTCTACCCCAAAACCTAGAGCACACTGCACACACTGTATGTTACCCAATTTGACAATAAATTATATTTTAAAAATAAGAGAAAAATAAGAGACAGAGAACAAATAAGCTAAGCATTCAAGACAAGACGTTTGAGAAAGCACATCATTGCAAACACAAAGAAGGCTGAAAGAAATACAAAAGAAGTTGATGAAAACAGACCAGAGGAAAAAAGATTGACAAAACTAAGAGTTGGTTCCTAAATCTCTAGCAAGCCTAATTGAGAAAAAGACAGCTATATAACAAAAATACAGAATCGGAGGAAGTAATATAGATATCATAAAGATTTAAAAATAAAATATTGGGGCACTTGGGTGGCTCAAAGCAGGCTCTGTGCTGACGGTAGCGAGCCTGATATGAAGCTTTAGCCCACGAACCATGAGATCAGACCTGAGCCGAAATCAGAAGCTCAACTGACTGAGCCACCCAGGCGTCCCTTATTTATTTATCTTTTAATGTTTATTTATTTTGAGAGAGAGTATGTGAGTGGAGAAGGGGCAGAGAGGGAGGGAGAGAGAATCCCAAGCAGGCCCATGCTGTCAGCTTGGAGCCAGACTTGAGCTCCTCTGTCCCCCTCTCTCTACCCCTCCCCAGCTTGCGTTCTCTCAAAAATAAACAAACATTTTTAATAAACAAATAAATAAAGTAAAAATAAAATATTATAAGCAAATATATGGTAATAAGTTTGAAAACCTAGACAAAGAATGAGCTTTTATTAAAAAACACAAAAGTGCCAAACTGTCACAGGAAGTATCAGAAAACCTGAATAGGCCAAAAACTATTTTATTTTATTTTTTAATGTTTATTTTTGAAAGAGAGAGACAGAGCACGAGTGAGGGAGAGGCAGAGAGAGAGAGGGAGACACAGAATCTCAAGCAGGCTCCAGGCTCTGAGCTGTCAGCCCAGAGCCCGACTAGGGCTCAAACCCACGAACCATGGGATCATGACCTGAGTCAAAGTTGAATGCTTAACTGACTGAGCCACCGAGGCGCCCCTGGCCAATAACTATTTTTAAACGTTAAAAAGACAATCAGAGGGGCACCTGGGTGGCTCAGTCGGGTAAGTATCCGACTTCAGCTCAGATTGTGACCTCCCAGTTCAGGAGTTCAGGCCTTGCATCAGGCTCTGTAGTGACAGCTGAGAGCCTGGAGCCTGCTTCAGATTCTGTGTCTCCCTCTCTCTCTGCCCCTCCCCTGCTTGTGCTTTGTCACGCTCTCAAAAATAAATAAAAACATTAAAAAATGAAAAAAAAAGATAATCAGAGATTTACCTTCATTCTCTTCTCCTAAAGCTCCAAGCCTGGATAATTTTACAAGTAAATTCTGCCAAGTTTTCAAGAAACAGATATTCCCTGTTAAACAAGTTGCCTCAGAAACCAGAAAAAGAGGCAAAACTGCCAATTTATTTTATGAGGCTAGAATAACCTTGATGCCATAACCAGATAAGCAGCCTTCTTTACTTTTTAGTATATACTTAAAAATCCTATATACAACATTAGATCTCCAAAGCCAATGATGAATAGTAATCATGATCAAGAATAGCTAATACCAGGAACATAAGGAATGTTTAACAACAAAAAAGGCTTTATCTAAATAATTTACTAAGAGTTAAAGGGAAATTCACTATTTGATAAAAGCTACATACCAAAACCTATAGCAAATTCCATACTTAATGGAGAAATTCATTCATTTTAGCAAATATTTATTGTCTACTATGTACCAAACATTCTTTTACATGCTTAGGACATATCAAGAAACAAAACAAAGATCCTGCCTTCATGAAACTTATATCTATTGGCAGGAAACAGATGAAAAACAATATATTTCATAAATAAATAAATTATACAGTATATTAGAAAGTGACAATTACTAAGGAAAAAGAAAAAGCTGAACTTGGTAAGAGGTATCAGGATGTGTGTATGTGTGTATAGAGTATGTTTATTTTATTTTTTTAGAAGTTTATTTTTGAGAGAGAGAAAGAGAGAGAGGACATGGCAGAGGGGTAGAAAGAAAGGGAGAGAGAAGATCTAAAGCAAACTCCACACTGACAGCAGAGAGCCTGATGTGGGGCTTGAACTCACAAACTGAGAGATCATGACCTGAGCCAAAGTTGGCCACTTAACTAACCAAGGCCCTCAGGAGCCCCTAGAGTATATTTATTTTATTTTTTCTTCTTCTTTCTTTCTTTGTTAAAAATTTTTTAATGTTTTATTTTATTATTGAGACAGAGAGAAACAGAGCATGAGTAGGGAAAGGGCAGAGAGGGAGACACAGAATCCAAAACAGGCTCCAGGCTCTGAGCTGTTAGCACAGAGATGGATGCGGGGCTTGAACCCACGAACCGTGAGGTCGTGACCTGAGCCAAAGTCAGACACCTAACCAACTGAGCCACCCAGGCGCCCCAAGTATGTTTATTTTAAATAAGATGGTTAAGAAAGGCCACACTGGAAAGATAATGTTAAAAGTACTCTCAAAAAGTATATAATCAGAGGAGGGGGGCCAAGATGGCAGAGCAGCATGGAAGTTCTTTGCTTCTCTCATCCTTGAAATGCAACTAGATCAGCATCAAACCATTTTGCACACCTAGAAAACTGATCTGAGGATTGACACAGCAATCTGCCTAACCTGAGCCACGGAACTCGGCAGGTATGTGCCATGGAGAGGTAAACTGGGGGAGAGAGAAGCTGTGGAGGGTAAAGAGTGGTATTTGCAGAGAGGACAGAGAAGTGGGGGGGGGGGAAGAGTACAGGAAAAGCAATCCCCCTGAAAGTAGCTGGAGAGAAAGAGAAAGAGGGGAAGTACCCACAAGTGCCTAAACAAGTAAGGGAGAAAGGAGAGGGTTTCAATATCATTAGGATTCTATAAACAGGGTAGAGCAGCTTCAGAAATTCTGCAGCCCAATACTGGCGGTGCTCTGGTGGGAAGGGCAAATCCCCATGAGCAAGCAATAAGGTCCGATGGGTCTGTGGGCCACATGAGGAGAAGCAGTTCCCCTGCTACCCTGCTAGGAGGGCATTTGGTAGAGGCTATGGAGCCTCCCCACAGGCAAAGGTCCCAGTGGACCCCGGAGAACATGATTGGTATTGGAACAAAATGCTAGGAGGGGTGAAACCTGATGCAGAGCGTGTGTTGTGATTTACCATAATCCCTGAAACACTGCCACTACCCCATCAAGCGACCTTATTCTGGGGCAAGCTGTCATCTGGCCATTGCTCACCCAGAGGTTTGGAGCAGGTGCAAGTAGCAGGACCCTCAGAAGTGAGGGGTTTGGAAACACAGCCCCATATGAGATAAAATTCAGGAGGGAGGTGCTGCCTGACAGGCTGACGGCTTGGACATGGACAGTGTAGAAGCGAGGAATGGATGGAAGTCAGAAACAAAGAAGCGGTGCTTGATTGCCAGTAGGGTAGAATACAGAGTTCTGATGCTAGAGACTGGGAAGCTGGATGAGCCATTTTCAACTCTCCCGTGCATGCACACAAACACAGCACATGAGCCACACTGATCCACCCCCATAAGCTAAGCAGCGCCACCTAGTGGAAAACAGAGCCATTACACGAAGCCCAGTCCAACTGCACCAACCAAGCCCTAGAGGACCACCATAAGTCCACTGTACAGACTGTAAAGTGCTTCATAGTTTGACTTCTAGGGGAATCTGGACATACTTTCATTTGGAATTCATTCTGCTCGCTGGTCCATCTATTTGGGGTTTTTTGTTTGTTTTGTCTTTTCATTTTCTTATTCTTAGATACAGAAAGAGAAAAAACTTTATTTTTCTTTTCCATTTTTATATAAATTTTAAAATTTTTACTACTTTTTTTGCAATTTATTTTTTATTTTTATTAAAAATTTTTAATGTTTATTTACTTTTGAGAGAGAGACAGAGTGTGAGTGGGGGGGGCAGAGAGAGAGAGAGAGGGAGACATAGAATCTGAAGCAGGCTCCAGGCTCCACGCTGTCAACACAGAGCGGGGCTCAAACTCATGAACTGTGAGATCATGACCTGAGCTGAAGTTGGACGCTTAACTGACTGAGCCATCTAGGCATCCAATTGGCAATTTATTTTTTATTCTATTTTACCTTCTCCAATTCATTTTATTCTGTTTTATTGTATACCTTTTCTTAATGCTTAAATAATTTATTACTTTCTTTTTCTTTTTCTTTTCTTTCCTTTTTTTCTCTATTCAATCAAGCTTCTTTCAAGGATCTAGGATCTAGCATATCAAACATACCTACGATCTAGCTTCCTTTATTTGATTTTTTTGTGTTGTTTTTAATCTTTTTAATTTTAATTTTTTATTTTATTAATTCTTTTTCTTCCTCCAAAATGACAAAACAAATTAATTCACCTCAAAAGAAAGAATAGGAAGAAATAACATCCAGGGACTTAATCAACACAGATATAAGCAAGATGTCTGAACTAGAATTAGGAATCACGATAATAAGAATACTAGCCAGGGTTGAAAAAAGCATAGAATCCCTTTCTGCAGAGATAAAAGAAGCAAAATCTAGTCAGTACAAAATTAAAAACACTATAACGGAGATGCAATCTCAAATTCATGCCATGGCTACAAGGATGGATGAAGTAGAGCAGCAAATCAGCGATACAGATGACAAAATTATGGAGAATAATGAAGCAGAAAAAATAAGGGAAACTAAGGCAAAAGAGCACGATATAAGAATTAGAGAACTCAGTGACTCACTAAAAAGGAATGACATTCAAATCATAGGAATCTCATAAGATGAAGAGAGAGAAAAAGGGGTAGAAAGTTTGTGAGCAAATCATAGAAGAAAACTTTCCTAACCTGAGGAAAGATACATTCATCAAAATCCAAGAAGCACAGAGAACCCCCATTAGATTCAATGAAAATCGACCATCAACAAGGCATATAATAGTCACATTCACAAAATACACAGACAAGGAAAGAATTATGAAAGCAGAGAGAGGAAAAAATTCCTTAAGCTATAAGAGAAGACAGATCAGGTTCATAGCAGACCTATTTATTCACAGAAACTTTGCAGGCCAGAAAGGAGTGGCAGGATATATTCAGCATGTTCATTGGAAAAATATGCAGCCAAGAATTCTTTATCCATCAAGGCTGTCATTCAAAACAGAAGGAGAAATAAAGAGTATCCCAGACAAAAACTAAAGGAGTTTGTGACCACTAAACTGGCTCTGCAAGAAATTTTAAGCGGGACTCTCTGAGAGGAGAAAAGACAAAACAAAACAAAAAAGACCAAAAGCAACAAAGACTTTTGAGAACTTCAGAGACCACCACCAAAAACTCCAAGTCCACAGGCAACACAATGGCAATAAATTAATATCCTTTAGTACTCATTCTAAATGTCAATGGTCTAAATGCTCCAATCAAAAGACATAGGGTAACAGAATGCATAAGAAAACAAGAGCTATCTATATGCTGTTTATAAGAGATCCATTTTAGACCTAAAGACACCTTCAGACTGAGAGTAAGGGGATGGAGAACCATCTATCATGCTAATGGTCATCAAAAGAAAGCCAGAGTAGCCATATTTATATCAGACAATCTAGATTTTATTTTATTTTATTGTTAACGTTTATTTATTTTGGAGAGACAGAGAGAGACAGAGCAGGTGAGGGGCAGAGAGAGAGGGAAATACAGAATCCAAAGCAGGCTCTAGTCTCTGAGCTGTCAGCAAAGAGCCCGATGCGGGGCTCGAACCCATGAACTGCAAGATTGTGACCTGAGCTGAAGTTGGATGCTTAACCAACTGAGCCACCCAGGCATCCCTGGACAATCTAGATTTTAAAATAAAGACTATAACAAGAGATGAAGAAGGGCATTATATCATAATTAAGAAGTCTATCCATCAAGATCTAACAATTGTGAACATTTATGGCCCCAACGTGAAAAGCACCCAAATATATAAATCAATTAATCACAAACATAAAGAAACTCATTGATAATAATACCATAATAGTAGGGGACTTCAACTATCCCACTTACAGCAATGGACAGATCATCTAAACAGAAAATCAACAAGGAAACAATAGCTTTGAATGACACACTGCACCAGATGGACTTAACAGATATATGCTGAACATTTCATCCTAAAGCAGCAGAATACACATTCTTCTCAAATGCACATGGTACATTCTCCAGAATGAGTCACAAATCAGTCCTCAATGGGTTCAAAATGATCGAGATCATACCATGCATATTTGCAGACCACAACACTATGAAACTTGAAATCAACCACAAGAAAAAATTTGGAAAGATAACGAATACTTAGAGATTAAAGAACATCCTACTAAAGAATGAATGGGTTAAAAAAAAAAAAGTTAAAGAGGAAATTTAAAGTACATGGAAGACAATGAAAATGGTAACACAACAGCCCAAAACCTCTGAGATCCAGCAAAGGCAGTCATAAAAGGGAAGTATATAGCTATATAGGCCTTTCTTAAGAAGGAAGAAAGGCCTCAGATACACAAAATAACCTTACACCTTAAAGAGCTGGAAAAAGAACAGCAAATAAAATTCAAAACCAGCAGAAGATGGGAAATAATAAAGATTAGAATGGAAATCAATGCTATTGAAGAAAACACAACAAAACACAACAAAACAAAATAAAACAGAACAGTACAACAGATTAATGAAACCAGGAGCTGGTTCTTTGAAAGAATTAATAAAATTGATAAACCCCTAGTCAGTTTGAACAAAAAGAAAAAGGAAAGGACCCAAATAAATAAAATCAAAAATGAAAGAGGAGAGATCACAACCAACACTGAAGAAATACAAACAATAAATAGAAAATATTATGAGCAATTATATGGTAATAAATAGGGCAATCTGGGAGAAATGGACAAATTCCTAGAAACATATAAACTACCGACACTGAAACAGGAAGAAAAAGAGAATTTTAACAGACCCATAATGAGTAAAGAAATTGAATTAGTAATCAAAAACCTCCCAAAAAACAAGAGTCCAGGGCTGGATGGCTTTCCAGGGGAATTCTACCAAACATTTAAAGAAGAGTTAACTCCTATTCTTTTGAAGTTGTTCCATAAAATAGAAATAGAAGGAAAACTTCCAAACTCATACTCTGAGGCCAGCATTATCTGGATTCCAAAACCAGACAAAGATCCCACTAAAAAGGAAAACTATAGACCACTTTCCCTGATGAACATGGATGCAAAAATTTTCAACAAGATATTAGCCAACTGGATCCAACGATACTTTAAAAGAATTATTCTACCATGATCAAGTGGGATTTATATCTCGGATGCAGGGCTGGTTCAATATCTGCAAATAAATCAGTGTGATATATCACATTAATAAAAGAAACCACATGATCCTCTCAATAGACCCAGAGAAAGCATTTGACAAAATACAGCATCCTTTCTTGATAGAAACCCTTAAGAAAGTAAGGACAGAAGGATCATACCTCAAGATCATAAAGGCCATATACAAAAGACTCACTGCTAATATGATCCTCAATGGGGAAAAACTGAGAGCTTTCCCCTCAAGGTCAGGAACACGACAGGGATGTCCATTATCACCTCTGTTATTCAACACAGTACTGGAAGTCTTAGCCTCAGCAATCAGACAACACAAAGAAGTAAAAGCATCCAAATTGGCAAGGAGAAGTCAAACTTTGACTCTTCGCAGATGATATGATATTCTATACGGAAAACCCAAAAGATTCCACCAAAAAACTGCTAAAACTGATTCATGAATTCAGCAAAGTTGCAGGATATAAAATCAATGCACAGAAATCAGTTGCATTTCTATACACCAATAATGAAGCAGCAGAAAGGGAAGTCAAGGAATCAATCCCATTTACAATTGCACCAAGAACCATAAAATACCTGGCTTTTTTCACTGTAGGGCTCAGTGTTGGCAGTGCAGAGCCTGCTTGGAATTCTCTCTCTCTCTCTCTCTCTCTCTCTCTCAATCTCTCTCTCTCTCTCTGTGCCTCCCCTGCTCACACTCCTATGCTCTCTATCAAAATAAATAAACAAACTTAAAAAATAATTTTTAAAAAGCATTCTCAAAAAAATTCTTAATAAAATAAAAGCATTCTCTTTTAAGGGGCACCTGGATGGCTCAATTTGTAGTATGTGAGACTCTCAATCTTGTAGTTTTGAGTTTGAGCACCACACTTGAGTATAAAGATTACTTAAAAATAAGATATTTTAGGGGCGCCTGGGTGGCTTAGTTGGTTAAGGTCCGACTTTCGCTTAGGTCATGATCTCGCGGTTCGTGGGTTCGAGCCCCGTGTCGGGCTCTGTGCTGACTGCCAGCTCAGAGCCTGGAACCTGTTTCAGTCTGTGACTCCCTCTCTCTCTGACCCTCCCCTGCTCACGCTGTCTCTCTCTCTCTCTCTCCTAGAAATAAATAAAACATTTAAAAAAAATAAGATATTTTAGGGGCACCTTGATAGCTCAGTCAGTTAAGCATCCAACTCTTGATTTCAGCTCAGGTCATGATCTCACATATCATGAGCCCTGCGTTGGGCTCTACACTGGCATCATGGGGCTTACTTGGGATTCTCTTCTCTCTCTCCTTCTATCTTAGCCTCTTCCTCACTCACGCTCTTTCTCTGTGCTCTTATTCTAGAATAAATTGACAAATATTAGAACAAATGGAGTTCAGCAAGTGAAGAACACCCTTGAGAAAGTTAACAGAAAAGTTGGGAGAAGGTATTTTCAACATTAAACCAACAAAAGACTAATATCTAGAATGTAGAAGAAACTCCTAAAATTCAAAACAAAAAGGAAAATTGTAAAAATTTCACAAAAAATATAAAGAGAATTCACAGAAATTGAAATCCAAATCAATAACAATATCGTGAGGTATTCAAACTCACTGAAAATCAGAGAAATGCAAAGTAAAATAATGGGATACTAAAATACATCCTCAGCTTGGCAAAAGTTAGAAATTTGATGAGAAAGTAGAACTCTTCATGCATTACTGAAGGAAGTAAAAACTAGCAGAGCCAGGGGTGCCTGGCTGCATTAGTCAGCAAAGCATGCAACTCTCAGTCTCAGAGTGTGAGTTCAAGATCCACGTTGGTTGTAGATCTTACTTAAAAAAACAAAACAAACTAGCAGAGCCATTATGGAAAGTAATCTGACAATGTCTAGGGAAATTAAGTATGCATAGGCCCTCTGACTCTGAAATCCCACTCCTAGGTACATTTCCCAGAGAAATCCTTGTATAGGCCCATGAAAAATCACAATCTAGTTGTCTACAAGTTGGTTTACAAGGTCACTAGTTCCTCTACAGATTGCAGGAATCAAAAACAGAAATGCCTACAGGACAAATGGATAATGGATAAATGGGTAAAATTGGCCATATAAAGAGGTTAACCTCTACTCTGGCTCTAGAAAACAAGTGGCAAGTGGGACTTGGGGCTTGATTTACCCTAATATCAAATTTCTTCAAATATTAAAACTCCATTATTGAAAATATCACCCTAGGTGTGCTTGGGTGGCTGATCTGGTTAAGTGTCCGACTCTTGACTTTGATTTTATGGTTAGTGAGATTGAGCCCTGTGCCAGGCTCTGTGCTAACAGCACAGCTACCCCCAACGGGGATCTTGAACTCACACCCTAAGATTGAGAGTTGCATGTTTTGCTGACTAATGCAGCCAGACACCCCTGGCTCTGCTAGTTTTTACTTCCTTTAGTAATGCATGAAGAGTTCTACTTTCTTTCAGGCTGATAGCGCAGAGCCTGCTTGGAATTCTCTCTCTCCCTCTCTCTCTCCGCCCCTCCCCTGCTTGCTCACTCTCTCAAAATAAATAGACATTTTTTAAAAAACCATCCTTATTCTGGGGCACCTGGGTGGCTCAGTCGGTTAAGCGTCTAACTCCAGCTCAGGTCATGATATGGTTGGTGAGTTCGAGCCCCACATGGGGCTCTGTGCTGACAGCTCAAGGCCTGTCTCTGTCTTTGTTCCTTTCCACCTGTGCTCTGTCTCTCAAAAGTAAATAAACATTAAAAAATGTTTTTACATTTTATTTTATGTACCAGTAAGAGAGAAAAGATGTTGCCGAGGCACCTGGGTGGTTCAGTCAGGTGACTCAGTTGGATGAGTGACAGGCTCTTGATTTTGGCTCAGATCATGATCCCAGGGTAGCGGGATCAAGCCCCAAGTTGGGCTCCATGCTGAGCATGGAGCCTGCTTAAGATTCTCTCTCTCTCCCTCTGCCTCTTTCCCCCACTCTCTCTGTATAAATGAATAAATTAAACAAACAACGATGTTGCGTATTTTAGTAATATAAAAATGGGTGTAAAAATACATCTGATGGTGAAATATGGTATTTCTGATTTTTCAGAGAGGCCATGAATCTGAGTTTTGATGTGAAATATGGTCATTTAAAGACATTGGAAGCTAATGTTTTTTAATTAAAAAACCACGTGGGCCTGATTTCTGGAGGACTCTAGAACTACCAGTTCCCAGTCTCAGCTAGCTTCATGTAACTACTGGTTCTGATTTTCTATTTGAAGATTTTCAATAATTCTCATGGTACATGCTTTCAGAATTATTTAGAGCTGATTATTTCTTCACCTGAATATAAACCTAGGTTCCAGGAGCGCCCGAGTGGCCCAGTCCTTAAGTGTCAGACTTCAGCTCAGGTCATGATCTTGTGGTTTGTGAGCTTGAGCCCCACATCCAACTCTGTGCTGGTGGTGTGGAGCCTGCTTGGGATCCTCTCTCTTACTCTCTCTCAAAATAAATAAATTTAAAACAAAATAAAACAAAAATCTAGGTTCCAGAACTTTTTACTTTCTTTGGCAGTGGTTTTCAGCTACACGCCTGTGGAATAAAGTAAGGAAAGCATGGAGAAAACTACTTTTAAAAGAGTAGTATTTAATTTGGTGGTTGAGGGCAGGCATGAATTCGTTATCATTTCAATTCCCTGGGTTCAATTTCTGCCCACTTAAATAGCACTGGAACTACAAAAAGAAGACAACTAATTAAGGATGCCTGGGTGGCTCAGTCTAAGCATCAGACTTCAGCTCAGGTTGCTCAGGTCATGATCTCACAGTTTCGTGAGTTCCAGCCCTGTGATGGGCTCTGGGCCGACAGCATAGAGCTTGGAGCTGGCTTGGAGTTCTGTGTCTCCTTCTCTCTCTGCCCCTCCCCTGCCCCTGTTCACACTCTGTGTGTGTGTGTGTGTGTGTGTGTGTGTGTGTTTCAAAAATAAACAAACATTAAAAATAAAAAAGAAGACAACCAATTATACTTATTCTTCATAAACATCTCCATCTGGCAAGACAATCACATACGTTGCTAAACAGCTCTGACTGGGTCTGTAACGAACCAACAACATTCCAAACTACTAGCTGGAACTTCCAAATGAAGCAAAATAGTGCATACTTCAAGTAGGAGTTGAGAAGCATCAGTAGGCAAAAGCACTCCTTCTTGATTGGATAGACCACTGATAGATTTCAAATCCAAGGTAGCGATATTTCTCAAAATGTGAGGGGGCAACTCTCCAATGTTGGGATCACTTGAGGTGCATTGTTAAAATGCACATTTCTGAACCCCATCATATTAAAAATTCATAATCTACATTCCAACAAGCTCAATCTTAGGCCGACTATACTTATGCATACTTAAATTTGAAAAACACTATCCTAATGTATTCTATCAGAGTGGGGTTTACAATGCTACCTGATAACTGCACTTACGGTCATTCAGAGGGCAACTTGGGAACATCACAGGTTCGAATACTGCTGCACTCGGTGTTACACACATTCCTCTCATAACTAGCTCCCCGCGCCCCATCTCGCCAGAGGGAAAATTCTTCTATGTACAGAAATACCCTTATTCACTCTCTGCCTTCCATCACCTTTCCCCCCTCTCATCCGTTCTTTTTCGAGCATTTCCTGCTCTTTGCCCTCCTCTTCTGAGTCCGACCATATTAACCCAACCTCCATTGCGCCCCAGGCCGCCCTCGCCCCAGACCACCCCGTGCCACAGTTTCTCTTTCGCCTCAGGCCTCTGACTCCTGAGCTAGCTAGCGTCCGTTAACGGGTTCCTTCCGCTGATCGAGGACTCCCCCACACTTAACACGCCACAGTCACCCTTTTCCACTTCCAATCTCTTCTCCTCTTTGGCTACGAGGCCTAGAGGGTACTCACCATTCCGGCCGTTGCTACTGTCACTGCTCTGGTTGCTAGGGCCCGCCGGGGTCAGTGCGCGTGCGCACTTCTCGGAGCGCTCCGCGGATCCCACCCCTGGCAGCGGTACTTTCTCTCCGCCCTCCCGGTGGCGTGAGCGGGGCATTGTGGGATGGCGCGGCGGCCGCTTCGTTCCTCTCGCACGCCCGCTGCTCGCCTCCTGGTAGCTGCGGTGGGGCAGCTGGTGGCGTGCAGGACGCGAGAGCTTGACGATGCAGAGTGCTTCCGAGATGCTTTCTGCCGGAAGCAATTTCAGCTAATCTGGAGTGATGTGCCTGCCTAAATTTAAACTATAAAATTGCCGCTCCCCAAAACTTAAAAAATTCCCTTCCTCTGCAGATTGCCCCTCGCATCCTTCTCTTTATCACCTGCTGTAATTCACCTGACATCTGACAGGCTATATTCAGCAGAATTTCCTGTTACCTTCTTCCCAGCCCCTCCAGGGAGCCAGAAACGAATGATAGCATTAAATGCTGGCTTTATAAAACCGAAGTGTCTTTCTCCCCTCCCCTCCTCTTATTAAATTAGACAAAAATTGTAAAAATACTGAGTTGCTTCGGGCATGGAGAAATGGGGACGCGTATATACCTGTTGTTTATAATTGACAACAGCCTTTCTGGAGATCTGTTGGCAATAGTGTTACAAGCTTTAAAACGTGTGCATATCTGTGACCCAGAAGTTCTATTTCTAGGACTTCATCCAAGAAATAATCAGACAGGTGCAGAGATTTATGTTCAAGATTTTAATAGCAAAAAGGTAAACAACCCAAATGTCACCAAAGACGAATTGGTATTATCGAGCATTCAAACGATGAAATAATATTCTTCCATTAAAAATGTTGCTTAAATGCATCTGCTTACATGCAGACAGTCATGATGTTTGAATTTAAAATACAAGTTAACAAAAAATAGTTGGTATAATCTTAAAAATTATATATTGCACAAACATGTATACATAACATATATCTGAAAGAATATGATGAGGGTCTGTTTGCTGCAGAGTAAATTGTGCCCCCCATTCATGTGTTGAAGCTTTAATGCCAATGTGACTGTTTATGGAAATAGGGCCTTAAAGGAGGTAATTTCAGCTAAATGAGGCCATAATAGTGGGGGCCTAATCCACTAAAACTAGTGTCCCTATAAGAGGAATAGACACACCAGGAGTGGTGGTCACAGAAGAACGGCCATCAGAGGACACAGTAAGAAGATGGTCACCTGGAGGCTTAGTCGGTTAAGCGTCCGACTTTCGCTTAGGTCATGATCTCGCGGTTCGAGGGTTCGAGCCCCGCGTCGGGCTCTGTGCTGACTGCNGTTTGCTGCAGAGTAAATTGTGCCCCCCCATTCATGTGTTGAAGCTTTAATGCCAATGTGACTGTTTATGGAAATAGGGCCTTAAAGGAGGTAATTTCAGCTAAATGAGGCCATAATAGTGGGGGCCTAATCCACTAAAACTAGTGTCCCTATAAGAGGAATAGACACACCAGGAGTGGTGGTCACAGAAGAACGGCCATCAGAGGACACAGTAAGAAGATGGTCACCTGGAGGCTTAGTCGGTTAAGCGTCCGACTTTCGCTTAGGTCATGATCTCGCGGTTCGAGGGTTCGAGCCCCGCGTCGGGCTCTGTGCTGACTGCCAGCTCAGAGCCTGGAGCCTGTTTCAGTCTGTGACTCCCTCTCTCTCTGACCCTCCCCTGCTCACGCTGTCTCTCTCTCTCTCTCTCCTAGAAATAAATAAAACATTTTTTTAAAAAAGTAAAAAAAAGGAGACTTTAATTTTCTAAACAAGAACATGGGTTGAATAAAAGAAAAATTGTTACATTTAACAGATGATTAGAGATTGAGCAAAATAGCTAAAAGTTGTATACTCTAAAATAAAAAGAAATCTTTTTAAATAACTTAAAGCCTAAGAGAGTCATTAATTCTTTAGGTTATCTGTATAGTCAAAACGTTTATCAGCTCAAATTAGAATGAGCAATGTATTAATTTTCAATAGTACACATCCTAGATTATTATTCTCATTATAGTTATTTGATAAAAAGCCAATTTCTCCCCTATGTTTTTGGTCTTTTTTTTAAAAAAAACATCATTCAGGAACACCTGGCTGACTCAGTAGGAAGAGCATGCAGCTTGTGATCTCAGGGTCATGAGTTTAAACCCATGTTGGGCGGTAGAGATTACTTAAATAAGTAAAACTTAGAAAAAAATATTTTAAAAATCTTACATGAATAACCCCCAAATCAGGAAGTAATACATAAGTATACACACACACATACACACACACAAAGTATATGTATGTACTTTATATATGTATATGTATACATATACATGTGTATACATATATAAAGTATGACATATACTTTCTTGATGTTAATAATTTGAAACTTGTATTACATTTTTAAAATAGGGACATCTGCTCAGGTCATGATCTCACAGTTTGTGAGATTAAGCCCACATTGGTTCCACGCTGACTACATAGAGCCTGTTTGGGATTCTCTCCTTCCGCCTCTCCCCCATTAGGACTCTTTCTCTCAAAATAAATAAATAAATCTTTAAAAATTTTTAAATAGTGGGGGCACCTGGGTGGCTTAGTGAGTTGACCATGAGACTTCGGCTCAGGTAATGAGCTCTCATTTCGTGAGTTCGAGCCCCACATTGAGCTCTTTGCTGTTAGCACAGGGCTCGCTTTGGATCCTCTGTCTTCCTTTCTCTGTCCCTCCCCTACTTGCGCTCTTTGTCCATCTCACAATAAATAAATGAACTTAAAAATTTTTTTAAATAGTGTTAATTTGGGGGAGGGGACCTACTAACACTGCAAATTAGGGTGACAATACCTCATCTGCTGCCAAGAAAAGCCCAAAATATAGTTCTGACCACAAGATCTACTGATCAACCAAAATCAAACGCTAATAATTAATACCTTAACCTTTCTCTTCAATTATGTGGAAGAAAAAATTAACTAAATTATGATAAGGCCAGAGTTTTAATATCTTCTAATTCTACACATATTTTTAAAGTTTAAAATCAACGCACTGAACTTTAATTAAAATTATTTTAATAAATTAAGGCTTATCCACAAATTGTAATTACATTTTTGGTAAAGGTGGTGGAAAGAAGAAGGGAGGAACTCTGTGTTTCCCTCAGATAATTATATTGTCCATTTGTATAATTATCAACTTGGGAGGAAAACTGTCATGTGCCTATTTTTAAATATATTTTTGAAACAAAGTGTGAAAAAAGTTTTTTTAAAGTACAAATACAGAGATAAAGGAATTATAAAGAACCAGCGTGTCAGGGCACCTGGATGGCAAAGTGGGTTGAGGTCTGACTTCAGCTCAGGTCATGATCTCCTGGTTTGTGAGTTCGAGCCCTGCATTGGGCCCACTGCTGTCAGCCTGTCAGCGCAGAGCCTGCTTCAGATCTTCTGTTCATCTCTCTCTGCCCCTCCCCTGCTTGCCCTCTCCCAAAAAATACATACATATTAAAGAAAAAAGAAGAATCAGTGCTTCTTAGTAATTGGTTAGCAGTTTTAAAGCAAGTAAGTATTTTTGGATTTTTAAATTTCTTTTCCCTTTTTTTTAAAGTTTTTTTTTTATTTTGAGAGAGAGAACAAGTGCAAGCGGGGGAGGGGCAGAGAGAGGGAGAAAGAGACAGAGAGAGAGACAGAGAGACAGAGAGACAGAGACAGAGAGAATCCCAAGCAGGTTCAGCGCTGTCAGCATGGAACACAATTCTAGTCTCAAATTCACAAACCGTGGGATCATGACCTGAGCCGGAATCAAGAGTCGGATGCTTAACTGGCTGAACTACCCAGGTGCTCCTCTAAGTTTCTTTAAAGATTCTAGAACAGGTGGCAATTAGAAAAAAAAAAATCAAGACCTGATTAACAACAGAAAGGATTCTATGACTTCAGTCTACCACAAATCAGCCTCTGAGTCATCTTGTTAGAATTCAGTCCAGCCTATTGCTCTGTATTATGAGAAAATAACCCAATGGTTCCTTGCTATAAAAGCAGAGGCCTATATTCATGTATTTACCCCCATTCAAATAGTTTTATAACCTCTGGGACAGATAATAGCAAACTATCATATACTAGTTTTTTAAAACCTTTGGAAGTACAGGTGACAGGGAGGTTAGGTGGGAGGGGTGGGTAAATGGCAGATTGAAAACTGGTTTTTATTTAGCAATTACCTTGAGTTGAAGCTCAAACCAACCAAATATGGAGAAACATGGATAGTTACCAAAGTTACAGGCTCTGATGAACTTGAAGCAAGTATTTTTACTTCTTTTAAAAGTGTGCAGATGCCCATGAGAGGTTCAGATTTCAGTCATTTGTCAAAAATATTCAACCTATCCCTTAAATGGTTCTGTGCGTATTCTAAACTTAGTTTGTTACATTTTACCCTAGATGCAAGTGCAAAAACTCCAAGATCTTCTTCCAAGACTCAATCTGAGCAACAGCATGAGCTTTGAGCTGCCCACCTCCCAAAACAGGCACTCCCAAGACAGGATCGAGGCATACAGAGAAAAAAGGGCTGTAAGGGGGATCTATTCTGTGGCCAGCATTAGGATAGCTTAAAAGGGTGAAATTTGTCTTTCCATGCTCTGTGAGGTGCTTCACAGCTATGTCAGCATAAACAGAACTCTTCCAATGCCTGTCATCCTCTCCGACTATAAAAAGGAAATGGGCACTGGCTTTTTCAAGGGGGATACGACTTTCCCGGTAGGCTGGATCCAAGGGGTCCTCCAATGCTTCTTTAATATCATAAACCCCTGAATCCATGGCAGAGATTTTGTCTAGGTTAAAAGGCAGTCCTGGCAGGATTAATCTACCACATGTAAGGGCAGTAGTTGTGTTAGAGATGCAGCCGTTGATGCTCACAACTGCAGCTATATTTGGGAGAAAGCTAGCCATGGAAAATGCCAACTCTGCCCCTTTGCCAGAACCAATCACTCCAATGTTTGGACCTTTAACCTAGAGATTGAAGAAAAAGAAGACAAACAAGGAGAGAGAGAGGGAAACAGTATGATTGTTAATGAGATCGCAAAGTCCTCAATAAAGAAAAAGCATATAGGTATTTATCAGATAGCTTTTTTGTTTATTTATTTATCCATTTATGAATTCATTCAACAGTTATTTTTATAGATATTTTCCAACCCATTAGTACCACTTTTTTTTTTTTTTTAATATTTTATTTATTTCTAGGAGAGAGAGAGAGACAGCGTGAGCAGGGGAGGGTCAGAGAGAGAGGGAGTCACAGACTGAAACAGGCTCCAGGCTCTGAGCTGGCAGTCAGCACAGAGCCCGACGCGGGCCTCGAACCCACGAACCGCGAGGTCATGACCTAAGCAAAAGTCGGACGCTTAACCGACTAAGCCACCCAGGCGCCCCCATTAGTACCACTTTTTTATTCACTCTCTCCTGGGCCTAAGGAGTTCATTTTAAATACATTTCCCTCTACAATCCCACTCACCTTTGGGTGACTTTGCACAAATTTAGCTGCCTCTTCAAAGTAATCTAAATTTAAGTCTTTCATGATCGGAGGTAGATCTTCATAGCCAAAAAATGGCAAAGCCAGAGTAGCAAAACCTCGACAAGCCAGGAGACTAGCTCGAGATTCGTTTAATCCTCCATCACCAAACATATCAGTCAAACCAGGAAAAGGACCATCTCCTACAAACCAGGAAAGAAGATTCATCTGGGATTAGACAACAAGACATTTAATGGACTGATACCTAGTTAACATTTTTAAATCTAATTCTAATTGTATAATTTATATTTTTTCTTTAAAAATTTTTATTATTTTTTAACGTCAAAAAATTTTTAAATCTTTTTTCTGTTGTAAAACATTTACCTAGGGGCACCTGGGTGGCTCAGCCAGTTGGGCGTCTGACTCTTTGTTGGCACAGGTCATGACCTCAGTTTGTGGTTCGAGTCCCATGTCGGGTTCTATGCTGGCCGTGTGGAACCTGCTTGGGATTCTCTCTGCCTCTCCTGAGCTCTCTCTTTGCTCTTTCTTAAAATAAATAGACTTAAAAAAAAAATAAAACATTCACCTATTTGCCTTGAAAAGAAAGCATCTGTTTTGGCTGAAATAGTTTTATTGTTGTGGTTGAAATAGATACTCGTTTTGGCCATTTTTAAGCTATAAATGTAAAAATGTTTCTATATTTTTCCCTGTGAGAAAATCACTGGAAAATGGGGAAAAATATGAAAATTTGGGGGCACCTGGGCGGCTCAGCGGATAAGCATCTGACTTCGGCTCAGGTCATGATCTCACAGTTTGTGGGTTCGAGCCCCACGTCGGGCTCTGTGCTGACAGCCAGCTCAGAGCCTGGAGCCTGTTTCAGATTCTGTGTCTCCCTCTCTCTCTGACCCTCCCCTGCTTGCTCATGTGCTCTCTCTCTGTCTCTCAGAAATAAAATATAAATTTTTAAAAAATATGAAAATTTGCACAAAAGATGGTTTGAAGTGTAAGTCCTGATTAATCTAAACAAATAGTTCCAGAAGCCTTTTAGTTATGAAACTATAATATCTCATTAAAAAGAAATTCACGGGGCACCTGAGTGGCTCAGTTGGTTGAATATCAGACTTGGGCTCAGGTCATGATCTCATGGTTCATGAGGTCAAGCCCTGTATCTGGCTCTCTACTGTCAGTGCTGAGCCTGTTTCAGATCCTCTGTCCCCCCCTCTCTGCTCCTCCCATGCTTGAGCTCTCTCAAAAAAAATTAATAAACATTTTTTTTAAATGCAACTTGGGGCTCCTGGGTGGCTCAGTTGGTTAAGCATCCAACTCTTGATTTTGGCTCAAGTCATGATCTCATGGTTCATGAGATCAAGCCCTCTGTCATAACAGGTTGAGATTCTCTCTCTCTCTCTCTCTCTCTCAAAATAAATAAATAAACTTAAAGAAATATCCAACTTCCAGGGCCTTTTGAGTTCTCAATGAGTTCACGATACAGAGTTACCAAAATCCCTAAGTAAACAAAGCTTATGCTATGTTAAAGGTCTAATGATGGTGTAACATAAAATGAACAATATGCATCATGTAGGGGCCAAGGGCAGGCTGCCTCTAGATGGAACACTCTAGTATAAAGATTATTTTTGAGTTGGAAGGGGATCAGGGGAGTTCCACTCAGAATATGCTACTTGGGCATGTGGATTATTTTGAGCTGAAGGCAACTGAGACACTGTGACCTCAGGGGAACTCAGGGCAAAAATCGACTTTCCAAACATCTGTTCTTTTTCTTATTGCTCTATGAATTGCATTCCTTCCCTACAAAATCCTAGACCCCTAACCTTTTCTCCTTAGTTCAGGATGATATATATACATTGTTTTGCCTGTCTTTGGAATTTCCATGTCTGTATGAATTCCTCATGAATACAGAATTAAATTTGATCTTCTCATGTTAATCTGTCTCATGTCAATTTGATTCTTAATCCAGCTACAAGAATCTTGAAGGGGACAGTAAATTATTGCTCTCTGGCAGTGGGAAGGGAGTAAAATGTCAAACTCTTTTCCTTCTAATGTTGATCTGTTATTTCTCTTTCAACATTCCTATTGTAGATTATGTTATTCATTCAATATTTCAAGAGAATTTCTCAGCCAATTGCCTCTTAGTATTTCTCAGATACATTCTTCAGTACTATTCCAACTAAAAGTGCCAGAAATATTTATAAGAACAAAATAAGAGGCAAGAATATTAGAATATAAACCAAACAAGAAATCTAAAAGTTCCAGTGCCAGAAGCCATTTCTAAATTTTTAAATCTAGAAACAAGTTAAGGCATATCTGGCCACTAAAGTAAAAGCTGGAGTGTACATATTAAGGTAGTGATTTTTAGATGATGGTTTTCTTAACATGTGAATATCTCAGCATATCTTGATCTGCTCTTTTAAAAATTAGATAAATTTCATGCATTTCTGGATTCAAGATTACTTCCAGAACGCCTAAAGCAAGTCATGAAAAAGAAAACATACAGTTCCTCAAATTATTCCAGCAATAGATTTTTCCAATCACAGCCTTCAAAATACAAACCTGATTATCACATTAAAATAACTGATAATTTGTTTATTTTGTTTTAATTCAGTAATTTAATCCTCAGGATGTAAATTTGCTAGGACCTTATAGGATCTTGAAAAACCCCTCCCCACCCTCAACCATGAAATGTTTTGGTTTTTTAAATGTTTATTTATTCATTTTGAGAGAGAGAGAGAGAGAGAGAGGCAGAGAGAGAACAGAGGAGAGGCGGAGAGAGAGAGGGAGAGAGAGAGTCCCAAACAGGCTCTGCACTGAGAGGCTGAGAGCTGGATGTGGGGCTCGAACTCGCTAACTGTAATATCATGACTTGAGAGGAAATCAAGAATCAGACGCCAACTGACTGAGCCACCCAGGTGTCCCTGAAAATGTTTTCAACCCCTCATTTGAAAGACTCTTAGTTGTTCCTAAGAACCCTGAGACTTAAGAGAAGATAAGCCAGACTGGGCTTTAAAAACAAACAAACAAACCTGTTTCACTCATTCACTCACTCAGCCCATGTTATTATGGCGGTCCGAGTTTGGAACTCAAAGAATTTGACTGCACCCTGATTTTAGCACCATCTAGCTGTGTGATTTGGTTAAAAACACTTTATGCCTCAGTTTACTCATTTATAAAATAAATTGTTCTTTGATCTATGAAATGAGCAACAGAAGTGTCCTCATCATGATGAAGGGCTCTAAAGAATTAGAGTATGTTGGAAAATACAATAAAAAGATCATCTGTATCCTCGTGTGAAACCAGAATTTAAAAAGTGAACAATATATGTAAAAAGACTTCAGTTATGTTGGGTTTAAGCAGATACCAGTGAAAGATAGATTTGTATCCACTATTCTCATCATTTTTACAAGAAATGATAACTGAAAAAGTTAAATTAACAGAAAGCTCTGCCTACTAGACAGGTAAACAAATACTCAATGCTAGAAAGTTTACAGCAATTTTATGCTTACTAGAATATGCTTATTCACAAGGAATAGCAGCTGCAGCACTAGGAGTCTGAAGGGTGGGCAACTAGCAGAAAAGAAGTACCCAGCAATTGCATTTAAATCCCAGTTACCATTTAGGGGCGCCTGGGTGGCTCAGTTGGGCGGCTGGCTTCGACTCAGGTCATGATCTCACGGTTCGTGGGTTCGAGCGCCCCGTCAGGCTCTGTGCTGACAGCTAGCTCAGAGTCTGGAGCCTGTTTTGGATTCTGTGTCTCCCTCTCTCTCTGACCCTCCCGTTCTCTCTCTCTCTCTCTCTCTCTTTCTCTCTCTCTCAAAATAAATAAAACGTTAAAAAATAAAAAACCCAGTCACCATTTAGAAGAGTGACTATCCCACCTGGTGTCTAGGCGACAAAATAATTAAGGCGTTCGCTCTGTTTTTCAGATGATAAATTAGCTAGCAAAGCAAGCCAGCTTTCCTAAATCATTTTTCCTAAATCTATGCAAAGCCCTCTGCGTAAAAGACCTCACGCACCTGGGGGCAGCAAGAAGACGCCCCGTAGGCGGCCGGCTTGCAGGCGGGCACGGCGCAGATCCGGGCTGGAGAACCAGCGCTGCACCTGGGCAGAGGCCAGCGCCTGGCCCAGCGGGACCGCCGGCTGCTGTGGCGCGTGGTGGACGGTCACCTCCACTTTGAGGGGGGTTTTCATCACGCCTCTCGGCATCTGGCTGAAGCAGGGATTCTCCGAGCCGACCGGCGTGAGGCTCCACAGAAGCCCCATGGGCTCCACGCCCGTAAAGTCGCCGCCCAGAGCCCGGTCCCTGGCCAGGTCCAACCCCCCGCGGCCGTCCGCCTCGTAGTGGGCCAGCGATCGGAAGAGGCGGCCTCGGTAGCTGACGGCCAACGCCCGAAGGGTCACCCGCTCCCTGGGGCCCAAGCCTTCCACTTTAATATCCAGGAGCTCGTCGGCCAGCCCAGTCTTGGGCGTGACGGTCAAGGTCGCAGCCTTCTGGGAGAGAAGGGCAGATGTGGACATTGACCTCCGGAGCAGGAGTGGGGTCCTGGGGGTCCAGAACACGGCCTGGGCAGTCCTCCACACGGCCCCTGGATCTGCGCGGCTTGGACTCTGGCCAAAGACACGCGGCTGGGCTCTTGTGGGAGGGAGAGTCTGCTCTCTCCGCGGGGTTACGGCAGGGCAGGCCCGGGCCTGGCCNGGGTCGGGGGGCGGGGCCCAGAGCTAGCGGAGTGGACCAAACGACCCGATCTGGTTCCTGGGACTCCAGGAAAGGGCTGCAAGAAGGGGCAACTTAGGAGGGCCCAGGGTCAGTCACGATATTGGGGTCCTCTTAGTAAGACCGCCTAAAAGAAGCAGGAGCTCACCCCCAGCCTACCATTGGCCGTGGCGGGAAGTTAAAGATCTATTGATAGCAAATCCTCCGTCGTTCTCTTTCTTTAAAATCCTTCCCTGGCCACCAGGGGTCACAATTCCCTACACCTAGTTGAAGGAGGCTACGTGTAATAGACTCCTTTCTCTTCCTTGAAATTATTTTTGCCCGGGATTAAGAAAGACTGCCAAATTAAAGTTTAAACGTTTTAGATGAGGCAGCACTATAAGTTTATACACTATGGAAATAATCTCTATTGTCTTGTGGCCTGGCACAAGTATTAAAAACGGATGTTTTTATATGCAGAAAAAAATTACATCATGACTTTTTTTTTCAAAAGGTGCTCAACTCACAAAATAAAAGCATATTTTCCATTTATACAAATGTATGTATGTACATGCTGATAATATGTTTCTAGAAGGATATACTTCATTTTTTTAAAGTTTGTTTATTTTGAGAGAGAGAAAGAGGTGGGGAGGCAGAGAGAGGGAAATCAGAAGTGTCAGAGGCTTAACGGACTGAGCCTCCCAGGTGCCCCTGGAAAGGTATGCTTCAAGTTGATAACTGTAATTAGCCCTAGGAAAAGCCTGCAATTGGGTAATGAATTAAGAGGGTTAAATTTTATATTACTTGAATGAATGAAAAATGTATTGATACATATAACTTAATATTTTCCACTGTAGAATTTTATCTTAATAAAACACATGTGTAAAGTGAGGTTAATTAATCCAGATGAAATAATTCCGTTAAACTGCTGTGTCAAGGAAACTATATATATAGATAGATAGACATGTATATATATGCGTACATATATATACATGTATATCTATATACATACCTTGAATTTTTTTAACTATCTCATTTTCAAGTATCTTACCCCATTTAATCATAAAGAAGATCATAACTGAGGCTCCTGGGTGGCTCAGTTGGTTGGGTATCTGACTTTGACTCAGGTCATGAACTCATGGTTGGTGAGTTTGAGCTCTGCATCAGGCTCTGCTGACAACTCAGAGCCTAGAGTCTGGTTTGGACTCTGTGTGTGTCTCTCTCTGCCCCTTCCCACTCATACTCTGTCTCTGTCTCAAAATAAAATAAATGTTAAATTTTTTTAATTATTTTTGAGAGAGAGCCCGTGAGAGTGGGAGAGGGAGAGACAGAGAGAGAGAGTAAGAGAATCCCAAGCAGCCTCTGTGCTGTGAGCACAGAGCCCGACACGGAGGTCCATCCTATAAACTGCAAGGTCATGACATGAGCCAAAATCCACAGTCAGATGCTTAATCGACTAAGCTACCCAGGCATTCCAGTTTCTTATTTCTTATCATTGTAAATCTGAACTCTCCAGTTAGGTTTATGGAGCCTACATTATATGACCCTAATTTACCCTTAACTTTCTAGCAATCCTTATCACACTAGTATTTGAGCATATCTTCTTAGGCTGGAAGGTAGTACACCTTCCAATAGTACACCCAAATAGCCAATGAAGGCCATGGGCTTTGGAGTTAGACTAACCCAGTTCTCCCACCAAACAAGTATATTTCTTTTTTTAATATTTATTTTTGATGGGAGGGGGCAGGGAGAGAGAGAGAGGGAGACACAGAATCTGAGGCAGTTTCTGGACTCTGAGCTGTCAGCACATAGCCTGCTCCAGGGCTTGAACACACAAACCACGAGATCATGACCTGAGCCGAAGTCAGACACTTGACCGACTGAGCTACCCAGGAGCCATGGGAGAAACTGATTTCTAGGCTTTGCTTTTATTTTATGAATGCTGTAAATTTTGTGTAACTGATTAGTTTTCCCTGTTTGCATAAGCCATAAGAAAACATGACTGAATGAGTGGCCCAATCAAGGCAAGTATATAGGACTTTACAATAAGCACTATTGTATTAGTCTCATTTCTGGCTTCATTTCATAGACCCCTTTTCTCTTCCTCCCTTCTAATTCACATTCGCCATATTTTAGATACCTTTTCAACAACCTTAAATTCCTTTTTTTTTTTTTTTAAATTAATGTTTATTTATTTTGAGAGAGTGAGAGCAAGAGCAACCTGGGGAGGGGCAGAGAGAGAAGGAGAGAGAATCCCAAGCAGGCTCCATGCAATCAGCATACAGCCTGATGTGGGGCTCAACCCCATGAACTCTGAGATCATGACCTGAACTGAAATCAAGAGTCAGACACTTAACTGATTCAGCCACCCAGGTGCCCTCCTTTTGAAATCTAGAAATAGGTGGCTATATAGAGTGTCAACTCCGTGGGGAAAGTGACGAAATACCTTTAGTCAGTGTAGGGCATTTCTAGGCTACTTTATCAGTAAGGAAGAAATCCTTACACTTAGAGATTTAGTACACGGAAATGGTTAGTCATTCTCATGCTTGACTTCTGGTGCTACCCTTTGGCCCTGACTTCTCTTGTACTCCCAGCCACATTCCTTATAACGTCTTCCTAAGTTTCCCCCATCCCAAAGGCATCTCTAGCAAGGCAGGACCACCTGGGAGTGAGTTAAAACAGAGGCTCCAGCATTATAAGTTATTATACTACATAATGAATAACTATAGTCAACACATATTTTTAGCAATTGGTCAAAATTAGTTAAGAATTAATGGGCAGTTGTTTGGATAGACTCAAATTGGTGACTCAAATTGGTCTCCAGCAAATCATGTGGTGTGTCTCAGAAAAATTTCCTTGCTCTCAGGGAAGACCCTCTGCTCTGGGCTCTTCTGAATCTACATACTGCTCAGTACAATGAACTGAGCTGGACTGGTTCCAGTACTTCCCATAAGGAGGGTAGCAGTAACAGATGATGCTGGGACGAAGTCTAATTTGGCAGGTATAACATGACATCCAAAGATTAAGGCAGTGGACTACAGGGTAGAGTCTTAAAAATCTATTGTATCAGTATATCAATACACCATTTTGCATACAACAAATTGTTTTGTAAAGGATTCAGTTGACTTTATAAAGTATCCTTTACAAATGTTGAATTTTGTAATGTTGTAATGTTGATACTTTATCAGTAAGTTAGAAATTGCCGTCTCATTCATAAAATAAAAGCAAAGCTTAGTATGTAAAGAATATCAATGCCCCCAATCTTCAGAGAAGGCTCAGAGAAAAGTCTTGAATACACATTCAGGAATGTGTACTGGCAAGAAGGAAGCAGGGTCCATTTGTTAAGGGATTCAAGCGGGTATGTTCCCAAGGCTCAGACGTGGTCCAAAGGGGACATGGAACTCTTAGCAATATGGAAGCTCAGTCTTCAGAACCAGAACAGGCCAAAGATAGGTCAGCAATTGAGAGTTGGTCAGGCACTTCTTATATTTCTCCTAATTATGTTTAGATTGATCCTGTAGATAAGACCAGGATTAAGCCCATATATATTGGGTAAAGTTCAGGGGAGACAGGGATGGATCTGGCAGTGAAGAAAGGAAGGTTGCAAAGCTTGGGAATCCAGTAGGACCTGACAGGAAGCTGAGGTAATTATTTTGTTACCACAAGTTTCTTATGTACCCTGGGGGCTCCTGGTTCGCTCAGTTGTTAGAGCATGCAACCTTAATCTGAGAATTTAAATTCAAGCCCAACATTGGGTGTAGAGATTACCTAAAAATAAAATCTTGGGGGGCTCAGTTGGTTGAGCATCTAACTCTTGATTTTGGCTCAGGTCATGATCTCTCATTTCAGGGATCAAGCCCCACATCAGGCTCCATGCTGACAATGAGGAGCCTGCTTGGGATTCTCTCTCTGCGCCTCCCCTGCTCATGCTCTCTCTCTCAAAATAAACAAATTTGGTTTTTAAAAAATTGTTTAAATGTTTATTTATGTTTGAGAGACAGAGTGTGAGTGGAGGAGGGACAGAGACACACACACACAGAATCTGAAGTGGGCTCCAGACACTGAGCTGTCAGCACAGACCCTGACACCAGGCTTGAACCCACGAACTGCAAGATAATGACCTGAGCAGAAGTTGGATGCTTAACTAACCTGAGCCAACCAATTGCCCCTCAAAATAAACTTAAAAAAAGAAAAAAGTTTCCTATGTGCTCTGGAAAACCCAATACATGTTGTATGAATTAGATTTTTGTTAATAGTATCTGGTCTATGATTACGATGTCATATTTTGCTGGACTGTACAGAGTTTTTACCATTGAGGTGTTTATGAAAGAAAGTTTGAATTTGCTGCCAGGCATCAACCTGTGCCCACGATTGTGCCTTTGGCTCACCTCCATGGAGTATTGCTTGGCCTAACACTGCATGCACAGAAGCTCTACAAAGAGGAAAATAAGGTGGTTCAATACAATGACCAGTTCCTGGGTAGTAGATTATCTGGGGTCTGTCTTTTCCACAGGCCTGTAACCGTTCAGAGGCTATCTGAGCATAGAATTCACTCTTCCAATTTTGATCATCCATGCCAACAATAAACAGGAAGGGCCCCTGGGCCCTTTCCAATGGAATAATACTTTGGTAGTTGGGTTCCTCCAGTGGATTATCCCAAATCCCCACATAAATCAAAACTCCTGACTCAGTAATTGCACATCTCCCTATGTCACTACCAAGACTGGGAATAATCATATCTTTGTAATGCAGAGGAGTCATTGTGTTGGCCACACAGGAATTAATAAGTACAGTGGCTGTGATGCCCTTCAGGAAAGAGGCCATTGAGAGACACAGGTCACCTCCTTTAGAGAAGCCAAGAAGCCCAACACCAGGACCTTTCACCTGAAAAAGAGAGAACAAGCCTAGAATTTGTAAATGGAGGACATAAGCAGTGATTTTGTATTCTCTAGCTAGCTTTCTTAAATGTCATTTGCTTTCTCTTTTTAATGCAATGATCCACAGAGCTCAAGTGTGTCTTCTAATAAGCAAATCAGTTGATTTCCTAGCACAAAGGCCTTCTACTAATATTTATGGCAACTGGGTCAAGAGTAGACACAAAGAGCCATATACCCCATACTTAAATATTTAAAAGTTATTAAACAAACTATTGAAATATATTATTTTCTCCCACCTTGATAAATATACCTTTATAACAGTTTATAATATTGGGTTCAGATTTGAAATCTTGGAATTCCTTGAAGTTCTGTGCTAGAATGTGGCATGGGGGAGAGCTAGCCTCAGTCCTTGGTCCCTGGCCCCTGTTCCTTCTCTTCTCATCCCTGGCTCCATCATGCACCTTGAGGGGCCTCTCACACATGTATAGGGACACCCCCAGTGTCCATGTATAAGGCCTAGGTGTATTCACATTGACAGACCCAGAGAAAAGACATAGGGCCTGGAAGCAGGATCAGTGCTATTTGGCAAAGAATTCTGGGATTCCAGAGAACAGGGGTATGGGGTGTGTGTGTGTGTGTGTGTGTGTGTGTGTGTGTGTGTGTGAGTAAGGCACATGGGTTCCAGGCGGATACATTCCCTGGGTCCCTTGGACTCCTCATCCTGTGGGCAGGGAGTGTGGCCACCTGAAGCAAAAGGTCCAGGACAGAAGCCCCTCTTGCCCAGGTCTAAAGGCAGAACTGATAGGATATACTGGTCTCTTCTTTTTTCCCTGCAGCCTTATCTCCCCTAATAAATCAATAATCACAGTTCAAGGCCATCTCTGCTAAGAGACCAGTCCCCGAATTCTGACAGAGTTAGACCACCCTACAGACCTTGTAGAACATTTTCTAACACTTACTTAACATTAGAATATTTGGGTTTCTTTAAATCTAGATAGTTGCAGAGGATGTATTCCATTTTTCCAGTCTCAAATAAGAACTTTCTTTACAAAAACATAACAGCATTATTACATTTAACAAAATGAATGATTCCTTAATATCAACCAACACAGACCCTATTTAAATGTCACCAACTGTCCTAAAAATGTCTCTTAATAGTCAAACTTTTTCCTCTACACATTTACATTTATCTTCTTTTAATTAAATTAGACTTTTTTGTTAGAGAGAGAGCACAAACAGAGAAGAGAGGCAAAGGGAGAGAAAGAAGAAGAACTCCAAGCAGGCTCCATACTCAGTGCAGAGCCTGACATGGGGCTCAATCCCACAACCCTGGGCTCATGACCTGAGCTGAAATCAAGAGCCGGACACTCAACTGACTAAGCCACCCAGGTACCCCTACATTAACCTTATAAATGAGAAAAATTGAATCCCAGAGAAAGCAGTTGCCTTATCCAGTATTATAAGGGCATCGTGGGGTAGATGGAGAACCAGAAATAAAGGCTAGTACATTTAATACAACTCTTTGAATTATGGTCAAGAATTAAAGGAAAATCAACAGTTGCATCTTAGGGATTAGAGAGAGATGGGTGGAAGTGAAAATAATAATCCTAATAACTTTTGAAGAAACGTTTTTGTCTCTTTCTAACCCCCAGTGTTCTGGTAGGGCTTTGGGATCCAGTCCTGTGTCTGCTTTACCCTCTCTCCCCTGCATTCAGGCAAACACCAGAGCCCACCTTTGGATGCTGCAGCATGAAATCTACAGCTTCTTCAAAGTACTCCAGGTGCATATTATCCAAAAATTTAGGGAGGTCTCCAAATTTGAAATAAGCCAAAGCAAGCACAGCAAAACCATGTCCAGCCAGGAGGCTGGCCTTGTATTCACAAAGGCCACCACCACTTCCAAACAGATCGATGATCCCAGGGAAGGGTCCCGCACCTGGAAAGCACAAGTCATAAGGAGCTTTAGACTCTCAAAAGACATTCTTGAGTTTCAGATTTTGGCAGTCAGCAAAGAGAAGTTTCTGACGCCAGGAAGGTTGAGGGTGGAGGAGCAGGTGGAAAAAAGGACCCTTTTTAAATGTGGCTTTTTTTTTTCTTAATAGTAAACTTCAGGGAGAAGGGAGGGGGGAACAAAATATTTTCTCTAGAATTTTTCACATAATTTTCAAATATGAAATATATATTTCAAGTTACAAATAGCATATGAGGAGATATACATTTCCCATGATGTCGTCTTCTTCAAAAAAAATCTGAGAATACTTGAAGAACTGTACAATGCTCTCTCTATATAAGGGTTTATTAGATATACTCCCTACTTCTTTGCATTCTCTGCTCCAGCCCTAAAGAACACTATCCCATGGGGCGCCTGGGTGGCTCAGTCGGTTGAGCATCCGACTTCAGCTCTGGTCGTGATTTCACAGTTCGTGGGTTCAAGCTCGCGTCGGGCTCTGTACTGACAGCTAGCTCAGAGCCTGGAGCCTGTTTCAGATTCTGTGTCTCCCTCTCTATCTGACCCTCCCCTGCTCACGCTGTCTCTCTCTCTCAGAAATAAAAAACATTTTTTAAAAATTGAAAAAAGAAAAAAAGCCACTATCCCTAAATGTACTCTGTTCTCTTCGGCCCCTGAAAATGGCATAACGTTATTCTCCCCTCTCCACTTTTTATGATCCGGCTGACCTTTCAGTTTTCAAACCAATGTTTAGATCTCCCTTCCCAGAAGACTTCTCAGGTCTCCCCCAAGGCTGAGTTAAGTCAGATAGCCTTTTATATGTCCCCACCAGCACGCTGGGCCCTTATCATAGCACTTACCAAGCTTATAGGTGCAAGTATAGTTACCTGGGTCCTTTACTAGGCTATAAGTACGATGAGGACCATGTCTGACTAGCTATTGCATTCCACTATGCAGCATAGTCATTGACTTTATACAGATTTGTTAAAAAACTGTATCCTTCTACATTACTTACAAAAGCCCTTGAGACAGAAAACAATTGTTAAATGGGCCACAAAGTAGACATTGAAATAGTTAACACGAGATTGACCTGACTGAAATATCAGGTGCCAATATGGGTGATGAAAGGTTTTGGGGGGTGGGAGGATTCTTATTGAATCAGTCAGTATGATTTATTGAGCTCCTACTATATCCTTGGGCAAGCCTCTAGGAATATGGACATACAGAGATGTATAAAATCCAATTCCAATTGCAGGAGTTCACAGTTGACTGTACAGCGGTTGTGAATTGCTGACAAGCTGTAAGAATAAAGCAGAGCCTCTTGTTTTGTAGAATGAGAGAATTCAGTTTACAGATTCTCTGCGATATGGCAACTCCAGCATTTCTATATAGGAGGAGTTTCAGTCTGGAATTTGGTTGTAAGAGGTGGGGCAGGGGTCTTGTTTCTGGGCCCCTTTTAGCTAGGAAGAGCCTTGTTTTTACTTAGACTAGGGTCTAAACCTTAGCCCGACAGACATTTTGAGTAAGATATCTCTTTGTTGTGTGGGCTGTCCTGTGCATTCTGCCTGCTTCACACCATCTCTGGCCTATATCCACTAGATGTCAATAACATTCCCCCTCACCTTTCGGTTGTGACAACAAAAATGTCTCCAGGAGTGGGGGGAAATCAGCTCAGATTGAGGATCACTGACAGACTGTTTATGATGGGGGAAGAGGACTATCATTTTGGGGTTTTTTTTTTTTTTAGGATTATATGAGACTGCCTCTAGATTAGCTTCCTTGTTAGCTTGACATGAAAAGAGGCAAAGATCATTCTTGCACAGCAGCATTAACTCATTACCTAATGTTGATATTTGAAATACAGCTGCGTGGCTGGCACTTAAAGCCAATGCACTTTGTGGGCATGTTGAATGCACTTTTTAGCTGAGTGGCAGTGACTCCAGAAGTGCCATGAAATTTAAAGAGGAAAAACTTCCAGAATGCATGACAAGCTCTGGAGTGCGGCGATGAGTTTAGGAAACGTGGTTCTCAGTCAGGCAACAGTCCGCCCAGGATCTCAGGACTCCACCGATTCTTCAGAACAGCCTGGGGCGCAAGGCACTCACCTGGCGGCAGGAAGAGCGTGGCGCGCACCCGGCCCTCGCGCACCGGCACCCGCCGCACCCCCGGCCGCAGGAAGGCGCGCTCCAGCACCGCCCGGCCCAGGAGGTGCCCGGCCTCCGGCTCGTGGCCCTCGAGCACCTCCAGCTCCACGGCGAAGGGCGTCTGCACGTCCCGCTTCACCAGCCGCACCAAGGGCTTCTCGGGCTCCAGGGCCCAGAGCAGCCCCATGGGCTCGAGCCCCGTGAAGCTGCCGCCCAGCGCGGGCGCGCGCGCCAGATCCAGGACGCCGCCGGCGTCCGCTTGGTACCGCGCGTGGGACCGGAAGAGCGCGCCATTCTCGTCGCGCAGGGACGTGCGCAGCGTGACGGGCTGTCCCGGGGCCAGACCTCGCACGGCGATGCGCACGGGCTCGTCCCAGCTGCTGCGGCCCGCGGGCTCCACAATCACGGTCGCTGCCATCCGGATTACTGCGGAACAGGGGAGGCCGGGCTCTCCAGAGTCACGTGTCCAGCCAGGAGTCTCTCCACCCACCCGAGAAGCAGTCGCAGTTGGAAACTTTATGATACTCGGACGCTAGGACATTCTAAGCCATTGCGTGAAGTTAGCTAGTGTTTGTGAAAATCCACTAGTGTCTGATCAGAAAGAAGTATCTGCTTAAATAAGAGTTCATTATTTTGCAACCCAGTGCAGTGAGTGTGGAAGTAGAGGTACAAAGGCCGCTGAGATTGGGAGAGATACTGGCAATTCGGAAAACCTGGAGTTTTATAAAGCATCCCAGGTGATTGTAATTCACATGATGAGTGGAGAAACAGTCCTGATCTTTCCATTGTCTCTCAATCCTTTAGCAAGCTTTTTCCTCTAGAGCTAAGCGTTCCAGAGCAGGTAGATGTTCTGGGGTGAGATCTACCTGGGCTCCAGTCTGATCCTGCTCCTTAAGAGATATGCAATTAAGCCTCTGAATCCAGTCTTCTTATCTGTAAAAGGTGTATTGTGATAATTACATGGACTAACATGTAAAAACACTGCACTGATATACCTACAGTGAGTGCTCAGTAAGAGTTTTGCTCTTCAATTCATAAATCTTGGTGCTGGCAGTGTGAGGGTTGAGCTGTGTCTGAGTTCTGGTAGGAAACAAGTGGCACGTTCCAATTGGGGAGTTTGTGGAGAGTTTCATAAAGGGACTATTCCCAAAGGCATTGGCAAGGTTAAGAAATAAACAAGATTGGGAGCGCCTGGGTGGCTCAGTCGGTTAAGCGTCTGACTTCGGCTCAGGTCATGATCTCACGGTTGGTGGGTTCGAGCCCCGGGGCAGGTTCTATGCTGACAGCTAGCTCAGAGCCTGGAGCCTGCTTCAGATTCTGGGTCTCCCTCTCTCTCTGACCCTCCCCTGCTCATGCTGAGTTTCTCTCTCTCAGAAATAAATATAAATAAATAAACAAGATTGGCTGCAGCCCCTTGGGCTTGAAGTCTCAAGGGGAGAGGGTTGCCTGGCAGGAGCTGTAGCCATCGTGGTGGGAGGCAGCAATCCACTGTGAGATAGTAGGAGTGGGGAGAACAAACACCTTGACCTCACTCTCCTCTTGCCCTTCCCGTTCTTGCCAGTCAGTGCCTTTTTTTAGCTGAACCCAGCCAGTCAGCTCAGCCTGCTTGGTTACACAACAGGGTGGATGAAACACACAGAAGATGCCCAGTGAGGACAAGGTCAAGACATATTTATAAGCTGAATAAAAAGAAGCCAGAGTAAGTCCCAGATCTCAGACTTCAGTGAGCTTTGGCTACTCCGCCTTTTGAGTAACTGCTGCAGGGTCTTTTAAACACCTGTTGCTTAAAGTGTTATAGGCTGTGAGCAATCTAGGAACACTCAGCTTACAAAGACTACGTGGGCTGTCACTGCCACCAGAACAATTGAAATCTGCACTCAGATTTCAGAAAGGCAAAGTGAAAGGTGACTTCTCCCTCTCCCTTCCCTGATATCTAGGATGCTGTGAAGAGATGCAGAAATGGCTCCCAGGCACATGAGGGAAGAGCAACTAAGGAGGAGGCCTTGGGTGGGCCATTCAAAACTGCCTTCGTGTGGGGAATTCTGCACTTAGAAACTCCATGGAAGAAGTAAGTTGTTGGGCGCCATTCTGAACTCACTAGTTGAGAAAACTCCTTGTGAGGTTAAGGCAGGTTTGCAAGGCCTCCCGCTGTCAGATGATGACCGATATCCACCCCCACTCAATTATTTCTGCTTGAGCACCAACCCCCAAGGCACTTTGTTGATTGGTATGGGGAATCTTATTCTGTCTGGCCCTGGTATGATGATTGCACCTTGTGAAGGAACTTACTGTAGGAACTGCTTTTGTGACTATGGGAACAGACGTCGTGTCTCCGACAGGTCCTGTTTTCCTCAATACTTCCCTTGAGCTATGAACAGGCTAATGACCCTAACTCACAAAAGATTGACCTTTACATGTACAATTCTGTTTCTACCATTACGGTAGTCCAAGGGGTTCATACAGCTCAACATGTGAATCAACTAACCAAAAATGTCTCTCATGCCCTGGCTATTCACGAAATCATAGACAAAAAACTAGACACAAAGGTAAATGCACTCGAAGAGGCTATTCTATGTATTGGAAATGAGCGAACCTCATTAAAGGTACAGTTGGCTCTCCAGTGCCATAAGGAATATAACTGGACAATTAAGTCCGGCCTGGAGACAAAGAGCCTAATTTAGAGGTAGGAACAGATAAGGGCAGAAGATAAGTTACCGCATACACCTTTGCTAACTGGTGATGTATAGCAGTCCCTTCCCTAAGGCCTACATTCCACAAACACCTTCCCTTACCCTGGCAGCTGTGATGAGGATGGATAAGAGTAGTTAAAACATAAACCCAAGTACAAAGGCTAACACATTTAGGGCCCTCATGGTGTTTATACATTCAGCATCAAATCAAAAAGTTATTAACAAGCTCAAATACATTCTTCCTCTTGTGAGCCAGACAGAATGATTCCTAGCCTGTCTTAAACTATGAATTAATCTTAGTGTTATTGACGCAACAAACGTGTATGTTTTCACTGAGAACACCCTGTTATTTTCTTAAGTTGTAAGATTTACTCAACCTCACTATAATTGGGGTAGTTCTGCAAGAGTACTTCTGTAAAACCTGTTTCTATACACTTTCTAAAGCATCTTCTCACAGAGAATTATCCATTATAAAAATGCCATTTTCTGATGTCATGTTATCATTTGCCCTATAAATAAAGACACTAAAACTGACAGGGCAGAGATGCCTGCCTGGTGATCAGAAAGAATCTCGGGGCTCTCTCACTCTCTCTCGCCCACACCGTCCATCCTTTGGGGACCCCCTGGACTGGCTGGCGCTGGACTCTGGTGGTACGTATTGTACAGGCCAACTGCCAGGGCAGCTTGCCCACAAGCTGAAAAAGAATCAGCTGCTCTAAGAGGGGACTGGCTTTGTATAAATTCCAGTGTTTGTCTAGTGACTTGATGAAGTAGCTGTAGATTAATACTCCCATATGTGGCATACTATCTCCAATATTGAACATAAAACTTAATTTCTGTGCCCCTTTTTTAAGGGTAGGAACTTATGGATAGACAAAAGCCTTTGCTTGATTTAGGGTAGAATCTTTCTGGCTACCCTCAGATAATGACACACCCAGAAAGGTTTCTATCTGAGAAGGCTCCTGAACTTTTCCATGCTTACTAGGCCACTGACTTTTAGTTATAAATTCAATATGGAAAGGTTGAATTTCAGAACTGTTTCAGTATTACCTCTGATCAGTATAGCATCAATGAGAAATTTCACTACCTGAATTACACTTAGGACACCTGTTTAAATATTGCCTTAACAGGTTAAGTCAAATGTTAGAGAGTTGAAATATCGTGGAAGCAAGACTATAAAGTAAATCACTGGCTGCCAAGTGAGGCAAACTGCTGTTAATATCTAAAATGTAGGGGCGCCTGGGTGGCTTAGTCGGTTAAGCGTCCGACTTTCGCTTAGGTCATGATCTCGCGGTTCGTGGGTTCGAGCCCCGCGTCGGGCTCTGTGCTGACTGCCAGCTCAGAGCCTGGAGCCTGTTTCAGTCTGTGACTCCCTCTCTCTCTGACCCTCCCCTGCTCACGCTGTCTCTCTCTCTCTCTCTCTCTCTCTATCCTAGAAATAAATAAAACATTAAAAAAAATAAAATAAAATGTAAATACATACATACATACGTATGGGGATCAAAAACAAGCTCTGGTAAGATTAATAAAATGATAACAATCAGGGATGATTTAGAAAGATCTTCCTGTAGAGAAACAGTGGCAACCACAGTTACAGATTCTTTTGGTTTTCTGTTATCCTCCATTGACATCCGAGATACATTTACTTTTCCAATAACCTGAGTGAGAGTTAAAGAAGAAAAGGTTGGAGATGGGATGGGCTCCCAGTTTCTCCAGTATTGGTTATGATTTCACGCATGATCCTGGCCTGGGACTGTTTCTTTTTTATGGTTTTTGTGAAACAAGAGAGCCCCAAGTTTCCATTTCTTAGCAGTCAGTATACATCCCATGTAAGTCTCTTTTCAAAGATAGCGATAACTTAATATCAGTANCTAGAAATAAATAAAACATTAAAAAAAAATAAAATAAAATAAAATGTAAATACATACATACATACGTATGGGTATCAAAAACAAGCTCTGGTAAGATTAATAAAATGATAACAATCAGGGATGATTTAGAAAGATCTTCTTGTAGAGAAACAGTGGCAACCACAGTTACAGATTCTTTTGGTTTTCTGTTATCCTCCATTGACATCCGAGATACATTTACTTTTCCAATAACCTGAGTGAGAGTTAAAGAAGAAAAGGTTGGAGATGGGATGGGCTCCCAGTTTCTCCAGTATTGGTTATGATTTCACGCATGATCCTGGCCTGGGACTGTTTCTTTTTTATGGTTTTTGTGAAACAAGAGAGCCCCAAGTTTCCATTTCTTAGCAGTCAGTATACATCCCATGTAAGTCTCTTTTCAAAGATAGCGATAACTTAATATCAGTAATACTCTCATGGTTCCATAGTATTGTATCAATGGTAACTTCCTGATTTTGATATTTGTAGTATGGTTATGTAAGATGTTAACATTAAGGGAAGGGGAGGAATGGTATAGGGAACACTGTACTATTTCTGCAACATTTTTGTGGGTTGAAAATTATTTCAAAATGAAAGGTTTGAACAAAAAAGAAAAATATCAGAGAGTGATGAAATCACCAAAAAGGATACCTGTGATCTTCTGTGCCCCATTTGTAGGGTTAGTAAAACCTGTCCACCTCAGATCCTTCCTCATATCTTTGAATATTTAGTCTTTCCCATTTGATTGAGGTTTCCAGGAACTTGTGTTATCTCTGACCCTATATCTAAAACTCCACTGAAATACTTGAATATTTCCCTTGTCTAAAGCACCTGGACTTAGGCATATGATTTCTCTGGAGGAATCTGATATTGTAACAAGTCTGGAGAGAAAGGGCATTAGGACCATGTGTCTCTCCCTTTGAGGGATCTTGTCCTTAGTCTTTAAGGAAAGGTTCCCTACATTCAGAGAGATTTGATTAAATGGAAAAGCATAGCTTTCAAAATAACTACTTGCTGTTTGGGTACAAAAAGTTATGCTCTTAGCCTGGTGAGCCTGCTCTTGGCTCAGTTCCCAGAACTCTGAATTACAGGAGCTACCAAGTTGAGTGCTTTCCAGGAGCATTGCCCTAGATGGGGCTGTTAGTGGGGAGTTTGAAAGATTAACTCTTTCAGGTGCTACATTATTTAATTTTGTAATTAAAAAAGTTTGTTTTTTTTTTTTGAGAGAGAGAGAGAAAGAGTCAGAGCATGAGTGGGGAAGAGGGACAGAGGGAGAGACAAAATCTCAAGCAGGCTCCATGCGCAGCACAGAGCCCAACACAGGGCTCAATCCCATAACCCTGGGATCATGACCTGAGCCATAATCAAGAGTCAGATGCTCGACTGGCTGAGCCAGCCAGGCCTCCCTACTTTTGTAATTTTATTAAATCACTAGTAAGCAATGACTGGATAGTTTGACCCAGAAACTATTGTATGAACAGAATGAAACACTAATTCACAAGAATACAAGTTTAACAGATTTTATTTTTAAGGAAGCGCTACACTCAACGTGGGGCTCAAACTTACAATCCCAAAATCAAGAGTTGCATGCTCTACAGACTGAGCCAGCCAGGTACCTCATAAAAATATATTTCCTACTTGCCCGTTCTCTGACTATTCACCACCAGCACCATCCATGACCTGCAATAGCTCTGCTTATAACCATTTGGAAGAGCAGGAGGTAAATCTTAGAAAAACTAGGAATGCCAGTTTATTTCATTTTAGTGAAAGCAGATTATTTGGGCAACCAGGGCAGCCGGCCTCAGGCGGATTCAGATGGCCTCTTTAATTATTCCTGATTCCTCCTGTTATAACTCTCCATGACTGCAGTTGTTCTCCAATATCCCATAAGTAGGATCGTGGTAATCTCCATAATCTCATCAAACATAGAAACAGAGCATCTAACTCTTGGGGTATCATGTTCAGAGAAGAGTACTCACTGTGAGACCCGCTCTCCCCCAATTCAGCCTGGTCAATCTGAATGCCTTCTGCCTGATCCTAGTAGCCAATATAACAGATTCTTCCAGAAGTCTGGTTGTATATTATAGTGAGAGCTGGATTTCTTGGTGAGTCATTAGGTCTCTTCTCAATAGTGTGTCTATTCATTGGCCCTTGGAAGCTTTCTTCTTTTACTTCTATTACTGGGTAAGTTTGAGGTGATTTATGGAGAAGGACTAAATAAATTTGCCCTTCAACATCATGAGGAGAAGTCAGAGAATCTTGTCTGGGGAAAGACCAACTGAATTCTCCCTGCCTACTCTGATTTCAGCCCAGGAAAAACAGACAGAAGATGGTACTCTCATCCCCTCATCTCTTCACCCTACGTTTTAAACTCCAAATCTTCTTCCCAAATAGACTTTTCTCTCAAAATATCACAGTTTTCTATTATAATAGTGTCGATATCAGTCAGACCCGGGTCCTGGAATTCTCTTTGCTGCCTAATCTCCTATCAGTGTTTCTTGCAGGTGCACAACCTAACTCTAGCATACCCCCATGGACCACCCAGATTTAGACTATATAGTATTGTACCCACTGGTGGTGCTTTGAATCTTGAGTGTGGTCCCCAAATTGGACGTTTGGAATCTCTACCACAGGACCTTGAGCTTGTCTAGGAGGTGATAATATCCTTGGATAAGCTGAATGGCATCTTCCAGGTCTTAGAAGAATATCGTATGTTCACATCATCAAGAGCAACATGTGAGAACTTGGCCCTACCAGCAAGATTTACTAGGAACTAGTAGAAACATCAATATTAGCTTAAGATACATACAGTGACTATGCACTTTACCCAATGCCAAAGCTCATATAGTAACAGGCTTTGGACATACCTGAGACCAAACAAAAGCTACATCAGAATCCTGGGATTATGAAGAAAATCCAGAAAATTGACACCTTCATGCAGATTATATATAGTTCATCTTAGAGTGGACCATGGCCTTTTCAGTTCCTTATGAGCATGAAGTGAAGTAGATAAAAGGAAGCTGATTGGCATTTCTGTGATTGGTGAAGATTTTGGGGATGGCACAATATAGGAGACACTCCTGCTGAAGTCCATCATCCCTTTTCATCTCATTGTGTGATTAAGATTTAAAGGTGCCTGGAATTACAATCATAATGGGCAACATATTGTATTATATATGCATATCTATGCAAGACAGTAGAGAACCCCATCATAAGACAACAGAATCATTCTGTAATAAGAGCACCATCCATTCATGTATTTATGAGATTAAAATGATAAGGGGAGTGCCTGGCTGGCTCAGTTAGTAAAGCATACAACTCTTGAATCTCAGGGTTGTGAGTTTGAGCCCCATATTGGGTGTAGAGATTACTTAAAAATAAAATCTTAAGAGGGTACCTGGGTGGCCAGTCAGTTAAGTGTTTGACTTCGGCTTAGGTCAGAATCTCACCATTCTTGAGTTTGAGCCCTGCATCTGGCTCTCTGCTGTCAGCCCTGAGCCTGCTTCAGATCCTCTGTCTCCTTCTCTGTCTGCCCCTGCCCCACACTCTCTCTCTCTCTCTCTCAAAAATAAATATTAAAATAAAAATAAAGTCTTAAGATAAAATGGAAGATGTAGGATCTCCTCCTGGCCCAGTCAGTACAGCATATGATTCTTGATATCAGGGTTGTGAGTTTGAGTCCCATGTTGGGTGTAGAGATAACTTTAAAAAATAAAATAAAAATTTAGAAAAAAAGAGAAGATGTAAAGGAATTGCAATGCAAGTGAATGCTTTTATGCAGTAGACGAATCTCAGGGAAACCAACGTAAGACCCAAAAAGTCTACCAATCTGTAGCACATTGCCAAGTTATGAGATTATAATGTATATGTGTACAGAATTTAAATTACTGGTCCATATTCATCTGATTAGTAAGGTTTTCTGAAAGAACCAGCATCAGAAAGGAGATATTACTTTCTAAAGACCATTATCTGTTGCTCTTTGAAATGAAACTGGTTTAGTATTTGTATATTGTTGCTGTGGTATGTAAGTATCTTGCATAAGACCGATTTAAGACATGAAATATACCCAGGGAGTGATCTTAAGCTGTCATATGTTGGGTAAGAATGGTCAGAGGAAATCAGTCCAGCTAAGAAGATCTCAGGAATAGATTTGAGAAGCTGGTCAAGGAGCTCAGAAAAAGTAGAGACAAGAGACTCTTCTTGAAGCCTGTATCATCGATTTCTATCATTAAAAGAGTGAAATGGTAAAATGTAGTAGAAATATNTTGAAATGAAATTGGTTTAGTATTTGTATATTGTTGCTGTGGTATGTATCTTGCATAAGACCGATTTAAGACATGAAATATACCCAGGGAGTGATCTTAAGCTGTCATATGTTGGGTAAGAATGGTCAGAGGAAATCAGTCCAGCTAAGAAGATCTCAGGAATAGATTTGAGAAGCTGGTCAAGGAGCTCAGAAAAAGTAGAGACAAGCGACTCTTCTTGAAGCCTGTATCATCGATTTCTATCATTAAAAGAGTGAAATGGTAAAATGTAGTAGAAATATAATGTAGATAGGTTATCACATATCAGATAAACACTACAAAAGTACATTTATACCCACGCCTTGGAATAGACCTACACTGCTCCTTTATGTGACTCAGTTTGGGATGCCTAAGGCAGTTCTAAATACTGGTGGGCAATGAAGATGTGTAAGGAACACAGAGGGTCCTAAGCTAAGACAGACAACTCTTCTGGCGTTTTCTTTCTTTTTAAATCTGTATTGATTTTTTAAAAAGTTAAATATTAAGTGGATTAGAAGAATAACTGGTAAAACATGTGAGTCTTTAAGGAAAAATAATATGACCATTATCTAGTATTCATCATAAAACATTGTCTTTACTTCTAAAGCCCCTGCATGCTGCATCCTGATCCCAATCAAAGGTAATCACCATTTTCAATTTTGTGTTTATTAACCTTTTAGCTTTCTTTATAATTTTATCATGTTTGTATCTTTGAACAGTATTTTTTTTACTTTTACCAATTTTTGAATCTCACATAATACATTTCTTTCTTTTTTTTTTTTTAATGTTTACTTGTTTATTTTGAGAGTGAGAGAGAGAATACATGCTCAGGGGCAGAGGAGGGGCAGAGAAAGAGGAAGAGAGAGAATCACCATGCAGGCTCCAACCTGTCAGCACAGAGGCCGATATGGAGCGTGATCTTTAGAAATGTGAGATTATGAAAAAAAAAAAAAAAAGAAATGTGAGATTATGATCTGAACCAGTATCAAGAGTTGGGCGCTTAACCGGCTGAGCTACCCCGGCACCTCTAAATGTAAATCTTATAAGTATATTCTACTTAAAAGAATAACATCTTTATGTAGTATGATTTATATATCATGCCATATAACTCACTTATTTTAAGTGTACAATTCAGTGATTTTAGTATATTCACAATGTTGTGCAACCAGCACCACTACTAATTCAAGAACAATTTCATCACCTCCAAAAGAAACCCTGTACCCCTAGCAGTCACTCTCCATTTCTGCCCACGTATCTCCACTCCCAGCCCTAGGCAGCTACTTATCTACTTTGCGTCTCTATTGATTTGTTTATTCTGGATATTTTTTATAAATGGACTCAAACAATATGTGGTCTTTCATTCACTTCACATAATGTTTTCGAGGTTTATCTATATTGTAGTATGTATCAGTACTTACTTTATTGCAACACAATATTCTGTTATGTGGATATGCTGTATTAAATTTTAACTTTTTGATGAATGATTTACACTTGGGTTATATCTGCTTCTTGGCTGTTGTGAATATTGCCAATATCTCTTGGCTATTATGAATATTTCTGCTGTGAGTACTCCTGGCAAGTTTTTATGCATATGGATATTTTTGTTTTTCTTGGGCATAATCTAGGTCTGGAATTGCTGGTCATTACAATTCTGTATTTAACCTTTTGGAAAGGCCAGATTTCCCAAGTAGCTACACCATTTACAATCCCAACAGCAGTGTATGAGGGTTCCTTTTTCTCTTCATCACCAACACTTGTTTTTATCTTTTTTATATAAGTAGTTCCACCCCAAGATGGGGCTAAAATTCCCCACCCTGAGAACCAGAGTCACATACTCAACCTACCAACGCCTCTATTTTATTATAGCAATTCTAGTAAATAAGAAGCGGTATCTCATTGTGATTTTAATTTTTAATTTTCCTGATGCCTAATGATACTGAGCATTGTTTCATGTGCTTATTGGCAAGTTTTATATTTTCTTTGGGGAAGTGACTATTCATAATCATTGTCTATTTAAATTCCCTCAGCCTGAAGTTCCACTCCCTCATCTTCAGTCAAGTCTCTGATCAAAGACTACCTACTCAAATATGCCTTTTTTCACCAGTCTATTTAAGATACCACCTCCCTCGGGCTCTAATCATATTTTTTTATTCTTCACACAATTTATGATTTTATTTTCTTACCTCCAAACTAGAATAAATGCTTTTTGACAGCAAAGACTTTGTTATCTTTGTTCATCTTTGCCATCCTTAGAACATTGCCTGCCACATTGTAGGCTTTCAATAAATATTTGTGGAGGAAGTGGAATGACTCCAGACAACAACAGGAGAGAAAATAAAGTTTTTCTGTTACCTTTGGAGTTTCTTTCAACAAAGTACACAGGTTTATTTCACCTTGGCAAAATAAATGCCATATTATTAATACCTAATATAAATCCATTTTGAATATACATAAGAGATAAGGAGTTTAAACAGATTGGTTAAAAATAAGTTTAATTTTCAGAGAGATTTTATTATTCCTTGTTGACAAATTCTTAGAACAAAGTTTAACTGTCATAATTGTTATCTTATACATTTACTTTATACACTGTACATGTACATACTGTCACTTGAGGTTAAGATGTTCATCTCTTATGCTCTGACAGGAAATCAATACTATATATGATCTTACAGCATTTTTAGAGCACAAAATTGTATATGAATGTATAGGCCAATTACACTTAATGTAATTACTGATCTATTTGAGTTTAAATTATTATTTATCCTTATTCTATATTTTATCTTCTTTTAGATTTTTAAAATTACATTTGCCTCCTGTATTAGCTTATGGTAATAACTTTGATTTATTAATGTTGAACAAAAATTAATATTTGTGTCACTTTGTGAAAAATGCAATGATCCTAGGACACTTCCACTCCACTTATTTCCTTCTTACATATGCTATTTAATTGTTTGTGTATTTGAAACCCCATAGTATATTATTTGTAAGTATCTTAGATTTATCTATATGTTTACCCTTCTCATTATATTCCATTTCTTCCTTCATCTACATGCTCCCCCCTAGAATCATTTTCCTGTGCTTGAAGAATACTCTTTAGTTTTTCCTTCATTGCAGGTATGCTATTTTATCTATATTTTTTTCTAAAACTGACTTTATTTTGACTTCATTAAATTGTTTTCAATAAACTTTATGAAAAATACATGATTTCATATTGAAGTATCTATTTTGTTAGTTATAGGCTTCTAGGCTGTCAGATATTTTCTGTCAGCATGTTGGGGGTATTACTCCAGTGGTTTCCCTTTTCCATTATGGCTATTTTTAAGTCAGTTGTTAGATCTATTGTTTTTCTTTGGAGGTTGTCTTTTTTCTGTGGCTACAGGTATTTTTTTTCCATATTTTTCTTTATATATAGATAGATTCCAATTAGTTAACATATAGTTTAGTATTGGTTTCAGGATTTGAATTTAGTGATTCATCACTTACATATAACACCCAGACTCATCCCATCAAGTGCCCTCTTTAATGCCCATCAACACATTTAATCTATCCCCCACCCACCTTGCTGGTGAGGTTTTTTTGGTTTTGTTTTGTTTTAATGTTTATTTATTTTGAGAGAGAGGCAGACAGACAGAGAGTGCCCTTGCACATGCAAGTGGGGGAGGGGCAGAGAGAGAGAGAGGGAAAAAGAATCCCAAGCAGGCTCTCTACTGTCTGCACAGAGCTGGACACGGGGCTCAATCTCACAAACCATGAGATCATGACCTGAGCCCATATCGAGTCAGACTCAACCCACTGGATCACCCAGGTGCCCTGCTGGTTAAGTTTCTAATCTTTGTCTTTCTTTTCAGCAGTTTTCCTACATAACAAACAATTCTGTGAGAAGGCTGCATTTTCCAAAGATCACTGCAACAATAACTCCCACCTCAGAAGCTCTTCTAGGAAGCTTGCCATTTTCCTTATCAGGAGATAAGGGTCTTTAACCACTTTTCCTTGCACTTGAGGTCTTTGTGTCTACTTCAAACAATAGAATACAGTTGAAATGATACTATGTGACTTCCAAAACTAGGACTTTAAAAATGCCACGTACTTCTGCCATCCTCTCTTGGGAAATTCATTCTTGAACCTCTGGTATGATGCTGTGAGAAAACTCAAGCAGCCTCTGGACATACCTATATACATGGGAATAACAGCTGCTTTTAGGACTAGGTGGTTGGTGGAAGCTGGAAGGACTTCAAGAAGACTGTTAGTGAAAGCCTGAAGGGCCACATGGAGAGCTAAAGGAAAGCAATAAAAATTTATTGGAAGCTGAAGGCAAGAATGACACAGTAATGTGAAAAATGGAAAATATACCTAAATGAATTCAGTAATCTGGCTTAGGTGATTTCCCAGCAGAGTACTGACAGAGACACCTGCCTTCTTCTTGCTGCCTATGATAAAATGCAAGAGGCCAAATTAAAGAATGATCTGTTAAATATGAAGGAACCAGGACTTGCCAAGTTTGACAATAATACTGTTCCTCCTTCCCAGCCTCCCCATGTGGTAAATTAGTCTTTCGTTAAGACAGGACCTCGAACCAAAATCAAATCTGGAGTGGGTCTGGGGGAGATCATTTGTAAAGACCTCAGAGAGATTCAAGGTAGTGCTTCATGGAACATTTCAGACTGACAAAATCCCCTCTGATGATTTTAAGGTGTCCGTAGCAGATCTTATCAAATAACAGAGCTTCTACGAATCTTACGAGTATTATCCTGCAGCATTGTCACAGGGAGCCCCAGGTAGGGAAGTTCTTATCTCAAACAGAGTTGTAGCGGTATGTTTTATCTAATAAGGTGAACCTCACTAAGCTGTTTAGGAAACCCACAGAGTTCTTAAGAGAATTGTTTTGGTAGAAGTAAAATTTGAACTAAAACAGAAAAAAAAAAAAAAAAGGCCAAAACAAAGGCGGGGGCACCTAGGTGGCTCAGTTGGTTAAATGTCTGACTTCAGCTCAGGTCATGATCTCGTGGTCTGTGGGTTCAAGCCCTGCATCGGGCTCTGTGCTGACAGCTCAGAGCCTGGAGCCTGCTTCAGATTCTGTGTCTCCCTCTCACTCTCTTTCAAAAGTAAATAAAACTCAGGGGAAAAAAAGAACTTTGGACTCCTAATATTTTCCATCTAGGAAGCAGATTGAGGAAGCTTTGTAGTTACTAATTCAGTTTTCTTATGGAAAATAAAGGTTTTTAACTCAGAGGGCAGATTTTCAAAAAATGGTTATAATGTTTCCCATCCCATATTCTTCTAAAATCTTGCCAGTCTCCTTTTTCAGAGGTGAACTCTATGTTCTCCTTGAACTTGGGTGGGTCTTTGTGACTGCCTTGACCAAGAGAGTATGGCAAGAGTGATGCTATGTAGCTTCCAAGACTATGTCAAAAGAATGGCATGCAATTTTGCCTTGCTCTCTTGGATCCAAGCCCAAGTAGCCAGGGAGAAGACCCATATGGAAAGATTGGGAGATCCTCTCCCTCACCCCATTATGAACTCAGTATTAGTGTCCCTTCAAAATTCATATTTTGAAATCCCAACCCTCAATGTGGTGGCATTTGAAGGTAGGGACTTTGGGAGGTTATTACCTTTAAACAAGGGCATGAGAGTGAGGCCTCCCCACCCCCATGATGGAATTAGTGCCCTTTGAAAAAAAGAAGCCAGATCTCACTTTCTGTGCTACATGAGGACACAGGGAGAAAGCAGCCATCTGTAAGCCAGAAAAAGGCAATTAACCAGGAACTAAATCTGCTGGAAATTTGATCTTGGACTTCCCGGTCTCCAGGTGAAGTAAATGTCTTGTAGTTTCAGCCATCCAGCCTATGGTATTTTGTTATAGCACAGTGAAGCCCAAGCTAAGACACAGTGCTTCTTGAATATGTGGCTTGATGTCTTTATCAGTTTTGGAAAATTCTCAACCCTTATTTCCTCAAATACATTTATGCAATGCTTTGTATAATGTATAATGAGCCCTGAGGTCAAGGAAAATGAGGAATAGTGCCTCCAAGAATGTCACACTATGATTTTCCAGTCTATTCTTTTTTTAAATGTTTACTCATTTTTGAGGTTGGAAGGGGCAGAGAGAGAGACACACACACAGAATCCAAAGCAGGTTCCAGGCTCTGAGCTGTCAGCACAGAGTCTGATGCCGGGCTTGAACCCATAAACTGTGAGATTATGACTTGAGCTGAAGTCAGATGTTTAACGGACTGAGCCACCCAGACACCCCTCCAAACTCTATTCTTAAAGCCAGGAAGCATGAAAATAAGTTAAAGTCATTCATCCTTGGAAAAGGTCTTAGACTTAACTTTCTTGGGACAGATGCTCCCCTTCTTACAACTCCTCCTCTGATCTCTGTGAGGAAAAGATCAGTCTGGCCGTCCTCATATCAACACCTCTCTATACGGTTTTGGTCAGTCAGAATTCTACCTTGCTACCAGTATTTGAACCAGTAGCAAACACTGGATGGCAATTCTCCCACAGACAGAAAAAGTATCCCACAGATACTCCCCTAGTATTTGTTCAACTTTAAATTTCATCCATGGCTCAAAGCGGTAAGTAAAAAACATCTAGAAGAAAACACAAATTTTAACAGAGGGGAGGCTTTTTATGTGTGTGTGTGTGTGTGTGTGTGTGTGTGCTGTATATCACTAATTGAATCTTCTGTAATATGCATGCGTTATATTAGTAAAATTAATGAAAAAAAATTATTCAAATTGCTAATTAAAACACATCATTAATACCCACAACATGAACTTAATGTTATCCAAGGGACAACCAATTCACATATGATTATTATAACACCAGAATCTGACCTTGAATTTCTCATGTAGACAACAGGCCCAACACATTACAATTTGGGAGAAGCTATTTTCTGGGGTCTTCCAAGATGTTTGCAGAAAAAGGTTAGAATTTGTTTCCAGGCATCTTCCTGGGCCTTAGAATGAGCCCTGGGCACCCCACCCCAGATCACAGGTTTGTTCAGTATTTTATGCATAGAAGCTGGGCACAGGGGGAAGTAAGGAGGCTCAATGTAATGCCCAGTCCCAGGATAAGAAATGATTTCAAGTTTTCCCTTTCCATGGGCCTGTAACCGTTCAGATGCTATTTGGGCATATAACTCACTATTCCAGTTATGGTCATCCTGACCAACGATGAAGAGGATGGGCCCCTGGGCCTTCTCAATTGGAATCATGCTGGGGTTCTCACACCCTCCTACAGCATCATTCCGTGTATCCACAACGTCCAGGAGGCCTGAGTAAACGACCTTGATTCTCCTCAGATCAAAGCCCAATGGAGGGATGCAAGTCTGCTTGTAGTGTATAGGTCTGTTTGCACAGATCCCAGAGCCATTGATGGAAACTGTGGCTGAGATGTTCTTTAAAAATGAGGCCATGGAGAGACAAATATCAGCCCCTAAAGAAACACCCAGAAGCCCAATGCCTGGGCCCTTTACCTGGAAGAAAAGAAGAAAGAACAATCAAGAATGTATCTAATAGAAAAATATTCTACAATGATGGCAGTATTATTCAATAGCAGCTCACCTAGTGAGTGTTCATACTTGGGGTCTGAGTGAAGCTGAGGATAGAGGAAAATGGAGGCTTGGAAGTAGATGTCCTATTAGAGATTGGCAAAAGAAAGAAAGAAAGAAAGAGAAGAAAATGGGCATCAGGCTGAGTCAGTGCGTAGAGCACATGACTCTTGATCTTAGGGTCCTGTGTTCGAGCCCCACTTTGGACACAGAGATTAGTTTAAAAAATAAATAAATAAAGGTATTATCTATTTTTTAAAAAAAGAAAAAAATTTTAATGTAACTAGAGATGCTGCTACCTTTAATTTGTGAATTGACCACAAGAGTATCAACCTCAGCTCAACCTCAAACTCTCTTCCCCATATAAAAAATATCTGGCTGAACACATGGCAAACAAATCTTTTTTTTCTTTTTCCATGGCAATCAAATCTTAACCTCACTGCCAAGTCTGGGAATCATTTACAAATGTTCTAGAGAATCATCCACTAAAGAATGCCCAATTACGGAGCCTGTGAAGTTCAGGCCCTCATTCAGGTGGGCACAATCAAAGTCTCAATGGGCCTAGGTATCTAACTGTATGGAACCAAGTTCTGTTCTAAGAAGTAAAAGATTCATCAAACCCCATCTAAATACACTACCAAATAATTAACTTTATAGAAACAAAGTAAGACTTCAGAATCAAATTAAGTAGTTCTTAGCTTTTGAAATACATAAGCAAGTTCTGATCAAAGTCTGAAAATACACATAGTTAAAGATTAAAAAATCAAAATAAAAATATTTCAGTGAAGGAAACAAGCAACAAAATTAAAAGGTAACCTAAAGAATGGGAGAAGATACTTGCAAATTATGTATCTTTAAATGGGTAGTATCCAAAATATAGAAAGAATGTATAAAACCCAACACTCAAAAAACATAATCCAATTAAAAGATGGGCAGGGACACCCAGCCAGCTCAGTCAGTAAAGCATGTGACTCTTAATCTCAGGGTCCTGAGTTCAAGCCCCACATTGGGCATGGAGCCTACTTAAAAATAGATAGCTTTAAAAAAAGAAAGAAAAATGGGCAGAAGACATGAATAGGCATTTCTTCAAGGAAGACATAAAAGCCAAAAAAAAAAAAAAAATCAGGGACCTGCAAATGAAAACTACGAGATATCACCTCACACCTGTCAGAACAGCTAAAATCAACAACACAAGAAACAAGTGTTAGTGAGGAAGTGAAAAAAAGGAACACTCATGTATGGTTGGTGGGAATGCAAACTGTTGGATCTACTGTAGAAACCAGTATGGAGGTTCCTCAAAAAGTTAAAAATAGAACCTACAATCCAGTAATTGCACTATGGGGTATTTACCCCCAAAATACCAAAACACTAATACAAAGGGATACATGCACCCCTATGTTTAAAAACAATTTTTTTAATGTTTATTTTTGAGAGGAAGGAACAGAGCATGAGTGGAGGAGGGGCAGAGATAGAGAGGGAGACACAGAATCTGAAGCAGGCTCCAGGCTCTGAGCTGTCAGCACAGAGCCCTCTGTGGGGCTCTCACAAATTCACAAACTGTGAGATCATGAGCTGAGCCAAAGTCAGACGCTTAGGCAGCTAAGCCACCCAGGCACCCCTGCATGCCTATGATTATTCAAGCAATGTTTACAGTAGCTAAATTATGAATCAGCCCAAGTACGCATGATAGATGAATGGATAAAAATGTGGTGTGCGTATATAGATAGACAGAAATAAGTGAGCCATAAAAAAGAATGAAATCTTGCCATTTGTAACCACATGGATAGACCTAGAGAGTATAATGTTAAGTGAAATAAGTCAGAGAAGGACAAATGCCATAGAATTTCACTCATATGTGGAATTTGAGAAACAAAATAAATGAGCAAAGGGTAAGAGAGAGACAGAGACAAATCAACAGATTCTTAACTATAGAGAACAAACTGATGGTTACCAGAGAGGAAGGTGGGTGAGGTTAAATAGGTGCTGGGGATTAAGGCTGCACTTGTGATGGGCTGTTGGCTAACTATATTGCACACATGAAAGTAGTATAACACTGTATGTTACCTATACTGGAACTAAAATTTTAAAAACTTAATTAAAGGGGCATCTGGATGGCTCAGTCAGTTGAACATCCAACTCGTGATCTTTGCAGGTTGCGATCTCACAATTTTGTGAGTTGGAGCCACATATTGGGCTCTACGCTGACAACAGGGAGCCTGCTTGGGATTTTCTTTCTCCCCCTCTCTCTGTCCCTCCCCTGCTTGTTTTCTCTCTCAAAATAAATAAATAAACATTAAAAGAAACATTAATTGAAAAAAGGATGCAAAACTAATTAGAAATTCCATTTGTATAACAAGAGGAATTTTAACGTTCCTGAATAATTCCTTTAAAGAAAATCTCACATGACTTTTATTATTAATTCTACATTACTAAGCCATATGACAGAGAAAGTATAAATGGACACCTAAAGCCAAGGAAGTCTCCAAAAGAAATCTCCGTGAAAGAAGACTAAAGCAGCATCAGGGCCTCTGGCACAGGTGAGTGCAAAGTGACACCATCTCTGGATGTATTTCTAGAGAGAATGATACAATAAAGGACATTAGGAGAACCTGGGAGTGTTGAAGCATGTAGCACACAGCTTCTTCAAAGTAGCCCAGGTCTATGATACCCAATTCGTTGGGAAGATCTTCAAAGTTATAATAAGCTAGCGCCAACGTGGCAAAGCCATGACCAGCCAGAAGGCTGGCTCTATATTCCAACAGGCCCCCTGCAACTCCAAAGATGTCAATGATCCCTGGGAAAGGTCCAGGTCCTAGAGAAGAGAATAATATAAAGGAAAGGCATTATATACATTTAATGAGTTCATTTTCCTTTTAGAGATCTTTCTAAATTATTTAGTGGGAACCTATGAATCAAAGGCAAAAATCACCTCCCCAAGTTACTGCTGAAAAGGAATACAATGGGGCGCCTGGGTGGCTCAGTCGGTTAAGTGTCGGACTTCAGCTCAGGTCATGATGTCACAGTTTGTGGGTTCGAACCTCGCGTAGGGCTCTGTGCTAACAGCTAACTCAGAGCCTGGAGCCTGTTTTCAGATTCTGTATCTCCTTCTCTCTCTGACCCCCTGCTCACGCTGTCTCTCTCTGACTCTCAAAAATAAATTTAAAACATTAAAAAAAATTTTTTTAAAGGAATGCAAGTACCTTGGAAGGAGGAAAATCTACAAAGTACCTTCTCAGTGATGATTTATCTTCCATATGATTCTATAAATTATCTAGAAGATTCTAAGAATCTTTAGTTGTCAGGAAGAGTAACAAAGCCTTTCATTAATGACTGCAGCATGGAAGGAGGAATTTCATGTCTTAGACAGTGTTGATTCACAGTGTCCTGTTAGGGGATTGAACATAAAATTAAGAATCTCAAAATAAAGCTTTATGTTGTGTTGCATCAACTCTTGGCTGTGTGTGTGTGAGTGTGTGTGTGCGCGCGCGCGCGCGTATTTCAGATGTCTGTCTAGAAAGAGGAAAGAAAAATAAATAGCCAGAGATGACTTCAGGTGAGAAAGCCAGAGGAGTCTGAACTGTGACCTGTGGCACCGTGGGATACGGGATACAAAGAAGTGAAGACGCCTAGGGAACCTACGACACTAAAGAGGGATGACATGGCAATAGCTTCCTTGATCGTTATCATTTTCCCTAAGACCAGTCTGGCGGATGAGATCTATAGAGTAGTTTTTAATAGCAAGGTGGACAACATGCCTACCCATCCTGATTTTTTTTTTTTTTTTTTTCTGCAGAATACCCACCTCGTTGAAATATTACGGAGATTGTAAGAGATATTGCAAGCAAAACGCGTAACACAGAAGCCCAACATATCAAAGTACACATTCCGGTTTGGCCACTGGCTTAGTAATCATCAGCTTCTCTGTCCTTGGACGATCTAAATACCCCCTGAAGCAGTACCAGATACACTGACCACCGGGGCACCCTGTCCTGCACGCCTAGCACCCCACACTCACCTGGCGGCAGGAAGAGCGTGGCGCGCACCCGGCCCTCGCGCACCGGCACCCGCCGCACCCCCGGCCGCAGGAAGGCGCGCTCCAGCACCGCCCGGCCCAGGAGCCGCCTGGCGTCAGGCCTGTGGCCCTCGAGCACCTCCAGCTCCACGGCGAAGGGCGTCTGCACGTCCCGCTTCACAAACCGCCAAAAAGGCTTCTCGGGCTCCAGCGCCCAAAGCAGCCCCATGGGCTCGAGCCCCGTGAAGCTGCCGCCCAGCGCGCGTGCGCACGCCAGGTCCAGGACGCCGCCAGCGTCCGCTTCGTACCGCGCGTGGGACCGGAAGAGCGCGCCTTTCTCGTCGCGCAGGGACGCGCGCAGCGTGACGGGCTGTCCCGGGGCCAGACCTCGCACGGCGATGCGCACGGGCTCGTCCCAGCTGCTGCGGCCCGCGGGCTCCAGGATCACAGTCGCCATCCCTGCGCGAAGTCGCGGGTGGCGCCCGGCCGCAGTCGCGTCAGGCCGTGGAGAGCGCGAGAGAGGCCCGAAGAGGTCAGGCGTCCCCTGGCACCGGATCGGTGGGTGGCGGAGCCGCGTCAGGAGGCGTCAGGGCGCTTCAGATCTGTGGACCGCGCGCCCGGGACTCGCCTCAAGTAAAAGCAGCAGGTCGTTCTCAGGGGCCGAGCGGTGCACACGCAGGGCGTCCTGAAATCTTGGTGTAGCGTCGAACCCGCCTTCAGAACGCTTCTCTCCCTCTGGCCATTCTTTCTTGCTGAAGTGAAAGCTGCTGGGTAATCAACTCGTGGTGAAACTACAAGCTGAATAGGCTTAGGCAGAATTCCAAGAATTCCAGCCCCTTCTGCGAAAAGGGCAACTTTTTTTTTTTTTCAACTTTCAGTGAATTATAACGTACACACAAAAACCCCTCAGACCCTTAGCGTACAATCCAGTAAATTTTCACAACCGGAACATTCCCGTGTAACCAAGCACACGAATCCAGAAACATCATCGCCAGCACTCTGGCAGCCACCCTCATGCTTGCTCTGGGCACCTCCGCTGTCCCCAAAGGTACTCTATCCTTCTCCAACAAAATGGGTTGTTTTGCGGAAATGAATCCTTCCGTGCATCTTTAGTGCTTTCTGCTTTGGCTCAACATTATGTTTTTGAGATTCATGTATATTGTTAGGTGTAGTTATTACGTTTATTATCACTGCTTTTGCTATTCCATTTTGTGATAGGAAAAGGATTTGTCAATTTTACTACCAATAGGCATTTGATAGCTCTCAGTTGGGACTTTAGTGCTATGAACATTCAAGAACCTATCGTTTGATGGACATATATATGCTTTTCAGTGGAGTATATACCGGGGAGTGGAATTGCTGTATGGTAGGGAATGCATGGGTTTCAACTTCAGTAGATACTGAAAGTCAACCTTTTGAGTGTGACCCTTGAAGCAATATAATGTTCAAAGATGCCCGGTGTTTTATTTATACATATAACAGTTATTCTTTATCAATGTCCAAATGCTTTACATACAAAATTCAACGTGTTCACAAAACACTGGGATTGTACTTCATATATTGCAAAGGAAGAACTTGAGGCTTGGTAAATATGAAGCCACGAAGTTTACCCTCTAATAAGTGACAGAGCTTTGACCAACTCCAAATGTGGAACTCAAAGGTGAGCAGCAGTATGGTGGTGAGGTATAATTAGAGTTCAAGGTCTGGCTTCATTAACTAGTTCTGTAGCCTTAAGCAATTTTCCCCCCCTAGGTCTCAGAGTTCTTGTGTAAACATGAACTTGTGTAACATGGTAAAAGCCTCTCATAGAGGATCAAACATGATACTGTACATGAAAGCCTTAGACTATGTGAAGCAAAACATAATGTTTGATTTTATAATTGCTGGAGACTGAACCCATTTGCGTTTCATTTCTCATGGCCTCCAGATCATTGCCAACGGTTTGTATATTGCTTTTTAAACTGTATATAAGAAAAATCATAGTTCTTTTTTAGAGAAAAAATACATTAAAAATTTTAAGTTTATTTATTTTTGAGAGAGAGAGAGAGTGAGCAGGGATGAGGCAGAGAGAGAGGGAGAGAGAAAATCCCAAGCTGGCTCTGCACTGACAGAGCCCCCCCGGAGCTCAAACTCACGGACCGCCAGGTCATGACCTGACCCAAAATCAATAGACAGAGGCTTAACTGACTGAGCCACCCAGGCACTCCCAAAAATACATATTTTTTGCAACAGATGTAAGCAATATGGAAACGTTTAAAATGTGAAATGATAGAATCTTTTCTTTCAGTTCCCTTTCCTCCAAAGATGGATGACTACATCTTAATTTTTTTCTGAGTGTTTGCAGTGTGTAAGCAAATGAGAGTGTGAACATACTGTATTTACTGTTCTGCAACTTGCATATCTATGTTTTCATTTTTCTGTATATACAGGAATAGAATTGATAGGCCACGTAGTAACTCTATGTTTAACCTTTTGAGGAGCTACCAGACTGCTTGCCAAAGTATCTGCACCATTTTACACTCCCACAGCAGTGTATGAGAGTTTCAGTTTCTCCACATCCTTGCCAACCCTCATTATTATCTGTCTTTTTCATTATAAACATCCTAGTGGGTAATAGTCTCTTTGTAGTTTTGATTTGCATTTCCTTGATAGCTAACGACGTTGAGCATCTTTTCATGTACTTGACCATTATATATCTTTGGAGAAATGTCTATTTAGATCCTTGTCCTGTTTTTTTCTTTTTTTAAGTTGGGCTGTCTTTTTATTATTGAGTTGAAAACGTTCTTTATATATTCTACATACATGTCCCTTATCAAATATGTGATTGACAAATATTTTCTCCCATTCTGTGAGTTCTTTTATTTTTTTTAAGTAAAAAAAAATTTTAAGTAGGCTCCATGCCAGTGTGGAGGTTGAACTCATGACCTTCAGATTAAGAGTCACATGTTCTACCCACTAAGCCAGCCAGGTGCCCGTATTTTTTTTTTAATGGTATCCTTTGATGTATGAAAGTTTTTAGATTTTTTTTTTTTTTTTGGTTATGGTTTTTTTTTTTTTTTTTTTTAAGTAAGCTCTATGCCCAGTGTGGACATAGTCTACTTGGGGACTCATGACCCTAAGATCAAGAGTTGCATGTCCACTGACTAAGCTAGCCAGGTGCCCCTACTCTTTTTTTTTTTTTCTTCTAACAGTTCTGTAATTTTAAGCTCGTAATTTTAAGCTCTTACCTGTAGGTCTTTGATTCATTTTGAATTAACTTATGTATGGTTTGAGGTAGGGATCCAAATTCATTATTTTGCCTGTGGATATCCAGTTGTCTCAACACCATTTGTTGACAAGACCTTTCTTTCCCCCATTGAATTTTCTTGGCACTCTTGTCAAAAATCAGTTGACTGTAAATGTGAGGGTTTATTTCTGGACTCTCAGTTCTATTCCATTGATCTTTATGTCCGTCCTTAGGTTTGTCCCACATTGTCTTCATTATTGTTGCTTTATACTAAGTTTTGAATTGGGAATTAAGAGTCTTCCAATTTTACTCTTTTTCAAGATTCTGGGTCCCTTGAATTTCCATAGGAATTTTAGGATTAACTTGTCAATTTATGCAAAGAAGCCAGCTGGAATTTTGATGGAGATCGCACTGAATCTGTAAATCAATCTGCAGAGTCTGCTAGGGTGACCATAACAAATGCCACAGGTTGGTGGTAGCTTGAATGACAGAAATTAATTTTCTGCAGTTTGGAGGATAGAAATTTAAGATGAAGGTATCAGCAGGGCTGTTTTCTTCTGGGGGCTGGGAGGGAAGAGTCTGTTTACAGACCTCTCTCCTTGGCTTGTGGATGACCATCTTCTTGTATCTTCACATGGTCTTCTCTCATGCATGTTTGTGTCCTAATTTTCTCTTTTTATAAGGACACTGCCGTATTGGATTAGGGCCCATTCAGATGACCTTATTTACTTTAATTACCTCTTTAGAGGCCCTACCTCTAGCGTGCCTTGATGGCTCAGTTGGTTAAGCTTAGGACTCTCGATTTTGGTTCAGGTCATGATCTCAAAGTCCTGAGATCTGAGATCAAGCCCCACCTCAGGCTTCATCTCAGGCTCTACTTCATTGGGCTCCACATCTGGCAAGAAGCCTACTTTTAAAAAAAAGTTATTATTTAACTGGTATACTATTATATCAGTTAAAATGTTAACAAGGTGAGGAGTTACTATCTTTGCCTTTCTGTCAGAAAATGACACGTTGGAATACTTTTAACTCATCAAGTTTCATATTTTTGCTTTCTGTTTCTGTTTACTATCTGCTTTTATTTTTTTTTTAATCAGTGCCTTCTTTACTGTGTTTATATGGCTGTATCCAAGTTATTGAGATAAATGATTGGTTCTTTTATTTTGTTTTTCTTATTATATTCCAATGAGTCTATTTAGGCCTGTACTCTTCTTCTGAATACCAATATGGCTATGTACTGGAGGGTTTGATGTGGACTTTTTTCAGTATTGTTTCAACATAATTCTTCACTACTTTTTAGTTTTCTACAGCTCCTTTTTTTCTTAATGTTTACTTACTTTTGAGAGAGAGAGCACACATGTGCGAGCAGACGAGGGTCAGAGAGGGAGAGAGAGAGAATCCCAAGCCACCCTGGCACCCCTAACTTTCTGTACCTCCTTTTTAATCTGAGTTATTTATTTATTTTCTAAATCTGAGTTATTTAGAAAGAGCTCTCATTTTAATTTAAAATTTAGGGGCATCTGGATGGCTCAGTCAGTTGAGCATCCAACTTGGCTTAACTCATGACCTCCCAGTTCGTGAGTTTGAGCCGCACGTTGGGCTCACTGCTATCAGCCTGTCAGCACAGAGCCTCCTTCAGATTCTTTGTCTCCCCTGCTTGTGCTTTCCCTAAAATAAATATTAAAAAGAAAGAGAAAATTAAAAATTTTCCCCAAGTAATTTTGCATACTGTAAAAGTCTAAGAGTAGGAAACAGCTTAAAATGGAAACCAATAGTCTTTTTCTCCCACCCCTCTTCTATCATAAAGTTCCGCGTCCGTCAGGCAACCTCTTTTAACTGTCTCTGTTTTCACTTGCTTATATGGTTACCTCCATTATACTAGATACTATGCCTATACCTCTATTTTTTAATTTTTATATTTTAAAATTATCTATTGACTCATGAGTGTTCAACTTACTCTTTCTTCCCCTCTCAGTGTTTGATAGATGTATTGTTACTTTTGACTATTCTGTGGCTTACTTTTTAAATTTTAAATAATATATTTAAGTCTTTATTTCTAGTTCCATTTGATCTACAGCTTTTTAGAAATGTTTATGTATTTTTGAGAGAGAGAGAGAGAGAGAATACATGCGCGTGCAAGCAGGGGAAGGGCAGAGTGAGAGGGGGACAGAGGATCCGAATCAGGCTGTGCGTTGACAGCAGCAAGCCCGATATGAGGCTGGAACCCACAGACTGTGAGATCATGACCTGAGTCAAAGTCAGACGCTTCACTGACTGAACCAACCAGGTTCTTTTGAAGATAAAGACTTTAGAACCCCTATGTTTTCCTAAATGTTTTCCACTTTTCTTCTCTCGCAGAGAGCTGTTAATGCTCCACATAGATAACAAACTTCTTGTTAATTTCTGATTAAACACGTTGCATAGTGTTTAGAGAATATTTTACAGGGGTACATGGGTGGCTCAGTCAGTTAAGTCTCCAACTCTTAATTTGACTCAGGTCATGATCTCACAGTTTGTGGGATCAAATCCTATGTCGGGCTATGCACTGACAGCATGGAGCCTGCTTGGGATTCTCTCTCACACCCTCTCTCTCTGCCCCTCCTCCACTCACACACACACACACTCTCTTTCTTCAAAATAAATACATAAACATAAAAAAAAGAATATATTTAGTCTGCATCATTTTTATTCTTGGGATTTGATTGAACTTTTTTATGTTCTCTACATTGTCAACTTTTATATATATTCTAACAGCATTTAAGAAAAATATATTATCCATTACAAAGTTCTCTTCTTTCTCTGACTAAACAAATTTATTAAATTTGTCATTTAAATCTTCTATACTAATTGTTTATCTTAGATCTATCAGTTTCTGAGTGGTTGAAATATATAAATGATTATTGGAGAGCTGTAAGTTTCTTCTTCTGTTTCTAAAATGTTTGCTTTTATGTATTTGAAACTTTATTAAATAGGTATATAAATGTGACTATTCTATTGTCTTGCTGAATTGCCTGTCTTATTAATACACAGCCACCAAGAATAAAGAGTATATTTGCACCTCCCTTGCAGCTAAGAATGGACATGTAACAAAGTTCTGGCCAGTAGTATAGAGGCAAAAGTGGAATCGGAAACTTTGGGAAGTTATTCCCAAGGGAGAGTGTGCCCTTCTCCTGTACTTTTCTTCTTCCTGATGGCTGGATTTGTATATAGTAGCTAGAGCTGAGGCGGCTAGCTTTCCTTATTGTAGAGAGCAAAATGGAGTCTCTCAAGTCAAGCAGGAGCCTGTGTCAAGCAATGATGCAAGCAGTTAAAGATACTGCACCTATGAGATACAGCTGGGACCTGCATCAGCTGACCACCCAGAACTGATAACAAGCAGAAGCAGAGGAGGTCTGCAGGGACCCAAGATCAGTTAAATCCCTTTAAAAGGGGGAAGATTTTTGCAGCAAACTGTCAAGACTCTTCAGACATGACCCCTCTATGTCCGACCATTTCAAAAAGGCAGCTGCCACTGAAGGCCTTGCCCAGTTGATCTCGGGACAGAACTGAGATCCTTCACTGCCTTAAGAGCAGTAAGTGCTAAGAGCTGACCTGGATTGGACCAAGGCCTTATCTCAACTGCCTGCCCACAGATTGACTTCATGTTAAGTTCCTTAACTTCCTACACCCTTCTGTTATCTTGTTGTGTTATTTGTCTTATGTTCTGCTGTGTGCTGTGTAAGAAGCCAAGTTTAATCACATGGTAAAATGTCATTGAATTTGGAATTCCTGAACTTGCTTTATAATTATGATTTACTTTATGATTGAATAAAGCTGACCTTGTGGAAAAATCCAACTCGTGTGTGCGCTTTCTTTGTGTGCTCATGATGCTTATACCATGATATGGAGCTACTTAGTGATCATGGTATCTCCCCTGCCAGGTAAGTATGATATGGAAGCCATTTAGTAGGGACAACAGAGCTTAGGTCCCTGACACTGGGAAAGTGATCCTTGCATTGTGCCACTTACCTGGAAAATTTGTGAGAGAGAAATTAATGTCTATCTTGTTTAAACTACTGCTTGGGGGATTTTTTTTCTGTCACTAGCAACCAAATGTAATCCTAAATGCTCTTTTTAACTTTTGTGCTGATAGTTGGGTTCTTATCTCACAAGTCTCTTAAGACTGATAGGAATTTCTGCAAATTTAGAAAGGAGGTTTAGAGGCTAGGTAGCCAAAGAAATGATAAATTACCCATTTCATTATGATTGGTGTGGGAAGTTTGGGGCAAACTACTAAGTTAGAAGAAATAGTCCTTGCAAGATATCACCTTCACTTCTGATACCAACTGGAAGTTTGGTGTGGGGGAAGGGTCTCAGAACTACCCACAGAGTCAATAATATGCTGGAATGACCCAGAGAACAGACTGAAAGCTGTTACATTAATACTGTGGTTTATTACAGGAAAAGGTACAAGTTAAAATCAGCCAAAGGAAGATGTGTCCAGGGTACATGTTTGGGAAGTTTCTAATGTGGAGCTTATGTTGTCCTCTCCCATCAGGTTAAGATGTATATTCTCCTGGCACTGATGTGCATAATTGCATAACTAAGAAATTCACCTGAAATCTCGTGTTCATTGTTTTTATTGGAGCTATATTACATAGGCATGATTGATTTGACTGTCCACATGGTTGAACTCAGTCTGCAGTCTGCAGGTGGACTGTTGTCCAAAGCCTCTACCCTAAATCACATTGTTGGTTTTTCTGGTGTGGCCATTCGCCACCCTAGGGTATAGGCAGCCTACACCTCAAATTATCTTTTGTGACCCAAGGCCCTTAAGCAAAGATGCTGCCATCAGAGGTATAGCAATCATCTTCCAGGAGCTGAGGGTAAAGGCTAGATCTCTCTTTCAGTAATGTTAATTCTTCAGCATACAATTGGGAATTTTTTTTATGACTGTCTTCTCAGTTCTGTGCAGAGTCTTTTAATCTGAAGGCTGAAGTTGGCTACACATACTCAGCCTCTAGTCATATAACCATGTGCATTCTGAGTGTGCAAGGACTTTATACTGTGGCTGTATTTTCTCTTATCCTAAATTAATTAATTCTTTCTTTCTTTCTTTCTTTCTTTCTTCTCTTTCTTCTCTTTCTTCCTCTCGCTCTCTCTTTCTTTCAGGGTGGGGAGGGGCAGGGAGAGAGAGAATCCCAAGCAGGCCTCACACTGTCAGTGCAGAGCCCAACAGGGGACTTGATCTCACAAACCATGAGATCATGACCTGAGCTGAAATGGAGAGTTGGATGTTTAACCAACTGAGCCACCCAGGTGCCCCTTATCCTGAATTCTTAAAGCTAAGTAACTTAATTCTTAAAGCTAATTAACTTTGGGGTGCCTGGGTGTCTCAGTTAAGTGTCTGACTTCTGTTCAGGTCATGATCTCAAGGTTTGTGGGTACAAGCCCTATGGTGGGTTTAAGCCCCACGTTGGGCTCTGTGCTGACAGCTCAGAGCCTGGAGCCTGCTTCAGATTCTATGTCTCCCTCCCTCTCTGCCCCTCCCCCTGCTCACACTCTGTCTCTGTCTCTCAAAAATAAATTAAAATGTTAAAAATAAATAAATAAATAAATAAATAAAGCTAAGTAAACTTGGTGCTGAGTAAAGTCTATTTTGTTTTATAAATTTGTGTAATCCAAAGCCCAGACCAATGCTACTAGGACAGTGTGGGCTGGATGTGGGGCCTCCCGTTGGGTGAGGCCAGCAACATAGGTGATGAAAGAATTCACCCAAGGCAGAACAAAGGAGATAGAAGTTTATTGAATACAGTGCAAGGGAGCAAAGAACAGGACAGCAAAGGAGAGACTATGTGCCAGGAGGCAGTGGTGGGGTCTCTAGTTAAGGGGGAAGGTGAGTAGGTATGGGAACATACAGAATTTAACTCTTTTTTTTTAAGTTTTATTTATTGCTGAGAGAGAGAAAGAGAGAGACAGAGCATGAGCAAGGGAGGGTCAGAGAGAGAGGGAGATACAGAATCTGAAGCAGGCTCCAGGCCTGTGCTGTCAGCACAGATCCTGATGGGAGGCTCAAACCCACAAACCGTGAGATCGTGATCTGAGCCAAAGTCGGACGCTTAACTGACTGAGCCACCCAGGCGCCCCTACGGAATTTAACTTTTATGGTAACTAGGTCCAACTGTAAGTAACTCACTGGTCAGCTAGGGCTTCTGAATATTTGAGGTGGGTTGCCTGATGGACCTATTTGTATTCAGCCCAGGGGTTACCATGGCTCCTTCTACCTTACTAATATTTCTATTGCTCAAGTTGGTTGCCTAGAAGTGACCTCTACCCTGGAATTTTCTATGCCTTAATTTTTTCTTCTACATTTCCCACCTCTTATTGTTTCAGCAGAATTATGAAAGATTTTCTTAACTCTTCCTTCCAAATTCCTAATTTGGCTAATTAGCCATATTCATTTTGTTTTTTTGGCTTATCTATTGAATTCTTTATCTCAGCAATTATAGTTTGTAATTTCCTTTTTTTAAAAAAGATTTTAGTTTTAAGTAATCTCTACACCCAGCATATGGCTCAAACTCACAACCTCTATATCAAGAGCTGCTCACTTCACCAAGTGAATCAGCCAGGCACCCCTATATTTGTAATTTCCAATAAATTCTTTGATTCCTTTTTAAAATTGAAACTTTTTCTTGTTTTCATGTGGAATATTTCAAATACTAAATCTGAGGATGCTGAAAATTTTTCTAAGCTATATATGGTTCATTGGATAATCTGTGTTTACTTTTGGGTCAGTGGTTCTGTTTGCTCCATGTGGTCCTTTTGATTCATGCTGCTGATTTTCTTCATAATCCATTTATATTTATAAACAAAGGATTAGACTCATTGGTATAGGTAGCTTGCAAGTTCTTTCTTCAGTTGTAGGAGTCTTTTTCCCCAACAGGCCTCTCTCCTCAACTCCTCAATGGAGAGAGTAAACCCCCATTTATAAACAGTATGACAGTATTTCCCAGCCTCCTCTGTAATATCGTTGTGTTTGAATGACTAATGATGAGGGAGACTGAGGCTAGATGAGGGCAAAGTACAGGTTGACAGTACCCTCTTCCCCCCATGTGGGATATGTGTGATATTCCTTGGACACTCCTGACTAGCCAAGAACAGAGGAAAGGAAAGAAAGCAAATGGTTGACTCATAGAGATCACAGTCCTGCAGGATGGGAGTCTCCTTCAGTTTATGGATAATTTAGTAAATTGCAAGAAAAAGACAATCTTATCCATAGCCTAATCTCCAGACCTATATAGACTTCATTTCCTGGTGCCCTAATATCACTCTCATCAAGATGTAAGGGGGTTTACGACAGACTCCACCAGAAGCCTACTAGAACTGATCCAAGAATTCAGCCAAGTTGCAGGGTACAAAATCAACATACAGAAATCAGTTGCATTTTTATACACCAACAATGAAGCAACAGAAAGAGAAATCAAGAAACTGATCCCATTCACAATTGCACAAAAAACCATAAAATACCTCGGAATAAACCTAACCAAGGATACAAGAGATCTGTATGATGAAAACTATAGAAAACTTATGAAGGAAATTGAAGAAGACACAAAGAAATGGAAAAACATTCCATGCTCATGGATAGGAAGAATANTGGTGATGTGGGAAACCAAGGCAAATGAAAAATTAAATTCCCTTACTGCCTACAGCCCATTGACAATTCCTTGAAATAGGCAGTGACCTTCCTCTAGAAGTTCAGCTGTCTTGATGATGACACTTTGCTAGGGGTGATAGGGAATCTGGCTTAACATTATCCTGACTCCATAGGATTCTGTAAGTGTACCTTAACATATAAAAATTCCTTTGGAAACTTCCTTTATCTCAATTACCCCCAAGATATATGCTGGAAGTCATACTCCAACCTTATGGTTCCCTGATATACATCTGAAGGGTCCAATGACGGAGGTTTTACTAAACAGTAATAAATGGTGTTTTCCTAATAGAAGCTGGCCCCTCAAGGTCCTGGAAACCTTGCCTCTAAAATATCTTAGAGACTTACTCTATTCCTGACCCCCTCCCAACCTGAAGGTATATAATTGGTTACTATCACAACCCCAGTGCAGCTCTTTCTTCCCAAGGGTCCTGTCCCCATGCTTTAATAAAATCACCTTTTTGCACCAAAGATGTCTTCAAAAATTATTTATTGGCCATCCACTCCAGATCACCCCACCATCACCCTCAAACATCGTCAACTAAGTTCTACTAATGGGATGAGGGCAAAAATGATACACCCTAGGCTGGTCACAAAACATGACTCTCTCTTCTCTTTCCTTCACGTTGCAATTTTGGAAGCCAACCCAGATGTTCCAAATGGCAGAGCTACATCACAGAAGCCTGGATCCATAAATCAATGCTTGAATAACAGCTACTGAAGTTTGGTGCTCAATTTGCTTCAAATTGTGAGGAGAGTGACAAACCTTTGTTGATTTTTAAAAATAGTTTATTGTCAAGTTGGTTTCCATATAACACNTTATTTTTTTAAATTGTTTTAGTTTTTATTTTTGAGAGAGAAAGAGAGACAGAGCGTGAGTGAGGAACAGGCAGAGAGAGAGAGAGAGAGAGGGAGACACAGAATCCGATGCAGGCTCCAGGCTCTGAGCTGTCAGCACAGAGCCTNATGCTCTTGTTGCTCTCCCTCTAGTTGCTTTAAGTGCGCTGTTAGATTTTGTACTTGCACTTTTTCTAATTTCTTGAAATAGGCCTGGAGTGCAATGTACTTCCTCTTAGGACTGCCTTTGCCGCATCCCATAGAGTTTGGATGGTTGCATTTTCATTTTCATTTGTTTTCCTNTCTGAGCTGTCAGCACAGAGCCTGACGTGGGGCTCAAACTCGCAAACCGCGAGATCACGACGTGAGCCGAAGTTGGCCGCTTAACCGATTGAGCCGCCCAGGCGCCCCATATTAATTCTGTTTTAAATGTCTGGTAGAATTTCCCACAGAAGCCATCTGGCCCAGGGCTCTTATTTGTTGGGAGATTTTTGATAACTGATTCGATTTCCTCACTAGTTATGGGTCTGTTCAGGTTTTCTATCNTTCTTATGAGTGTTTCTGTTTGTGATTAATTGTTTTATGTATTTAGGTGCTTCCATATTTGATGCGTAGACATTTATAATTGTTAACCCTTCCTGATGGATAGACCCTGTAATTATTATATAATGCCCTTCTTCATCCCTTGTTACTGTCTTTACTTTAAAGTCCAGTTTGTCTGATATAAGTATAGCTACTCCAGCTTTTTGTTTACTTCCAGTAGCATGATAGATATTTCTCCATCCCCTTACTTTCAATCTGAAGGTGTCCTCCAGTCTAAAATGAGTTTCTTGTAGACAGCAAATAGATGGGTTTTGTTTTTTAATCCATTCTGCTACCTTATGTCTTTTGATTGGGGCATTGAGTCTGTTTACATTCAGTGTTATTATTGAAAGATATGGGTTTAGTAGTGTCCTTTGTGGAATTTATGCTTGTGGTGGTGTCTCTGGTATTTTGTGTTCCTTAAACATTTCCCTCAGAGAGTCCCCCTCAGAATTTTTTGTAGGGTTCGTTTAGTGGTGATGAATTCTTTCAATTTTTGTTTATTTGGAAAGACTTTTATCTCTCTTTCTATTCTGAATGACAGCCTTGCTGGATAGAGGATTCTTGGCTGCATATTTTTTCTGTTCATCACATTGAAGATTTCCTGCCATTCCTTTCTGGCCTGCCAAGTTTCAGTAGTTAGGTCTGTCACCACTCTGATAGCTTTCCCTTTGTATGTTAGGGTCCTTTTATCCCTAGCCGCTTTCAGAATTCTCTCTTTGTCCTTATATTTTGCCAGTTTCACTGTGATATGTCGTACAGAAGATCGGTTCAAGTTACGTCTGAGGGGAGTTCTCTGTGCCTCTTGGATTTCAACGTCTGTTTCCTTCCCCAGATTGGGGAAGTTCTCTGATATAATTTATTCAAGGACTCCTTCAGCACCTTTACCTCTCTCTTCCTCTTCTAGAATTCCTATAATACGGATATTATTCCATTTGACTGTATCACTGAGCTCTTGAACTCTCCTTTTGTGTTCCTGTATCAGTTTTTCTCTCTTTTCCTCAGCTTCCTCATTTTACTATAATTGTGTCTTCTAAATCACTTATTCTCTTTTCTGTCTCTTCAATCCGTGCATTGGATGCCTCCATTTTATTATGCATCTCATTTATAGCATTTTTTAATTCATCACAACTATTTTTAAGCTCCATAGTCTTTGTAACAATAGTTTCTCTGATGTTTTCCATGCCTTTTTCAAGACCAGCGATTAATTTTATGACTATTCTAAATTCTTGTTCAGTTATTTTGCTTATATCTATTTTGAGCAATTCTTTAGCTGTCAATTCTTCCTGGAATTTCTTTGGAGAGCTCTTTTGTTTCATCATTTTGGTTAGCTTTCTATATCTTGTTAGTCTTAAAAGCTGGTTATGCACTCTGCACCTGTGATTGCTGCTGTACCAAAGAAGGCCCTTTGACTGACCAGGGCCTGTCCGTTCAGAAAGTGTTCTTTGAATGGTATCTCTTGGTCTCTCTTGTTGAGACATTGGTTATTTTATTTTCCTGCTCGTAGTGGTATTTGGGACTCTCCACCATGTGTACTTTGGCTTGTTTCTTGAGGTAGCCCAGATCACTGGTTGATCGACAAAGGCTGTGACTCGGGAACAGCCAGACGGAAGGGTTACAAAGGAGGAGGTCTGGGGGAAGGGCGGATGGCTTCCCCGCCCTCTCCAGGCTGCCACTCTCCCCCAAACCTTTGTTGTTTTAAGCCACTGAGATTTCAGTTACCAGGGCATAACCTAGCATAACCTAAATAACTGTTATCCTGTCCAGGGTAATTGGTCCAGAGAGCCTTCATGTTCTCTGTGTTTGTTCATTTTGAGTAAGATTTTTTTGTTTGTTTGTGCAGTTCATTTTTGAGTAGTCTGCCCATATTTGGCTTATGGCTTCCTTCTATCCCATTTCTTCTGTGTTTTATATTCTAGGAAATTTTTATATTTTCTACACCTTTAAATATCACTCTTTATTTTTATCTTCTAAGATTGTTATGGATTTATTTTTCTTCTTTTTGTTATTTTAAGTAGGCTCCATACCCAGTGTGGGGCTTGAACTCACCATCCTGAGATTAAGAGTCATGTGCTCTATGGACTGAGCCAGCCAGGCACCCCTTGGATTTCTTCTTTTATTTTTTTAAGTTGTTTTTATTGTTGTTGTTGTTTGAGAGAGAGAAAGAAAGAGAGAGAGAGAGCATGAGCAAGTGTGAGTGAGGGAGGAGCAGAGATGGAGAGAGAGAAAATCCCAAGCAGAGTCTGTACTGTCAGCACAGAGCCTTTTGTGGGGATCCATCCTATGAACTGTGAGATCATGGCCTGCACCAAAACCAAGAGTCAGACACTTAACTGACTGTACCACCACCTAGGCACCATGGATTTTTTTTTTTTTAATATGTCTTGGTTGGGGGCGGGCACCTTGGTGGTGCTGATGGTGCAGAGCCTGCTTGTAATTCTGTCTCTCCTTCTCTCTCTCCCTCCCCTGCCTGTGCTCTCTCTCTCTATCTCTCTGTCTCTCTCTCTCCAATAAATAAACAAACATAAAAAACATTTTTTTTAAATATGCTTTGGGACACCTAGCAGGCTCAGTTGTTGGAGAGTGCCACTCTTGATCTCAGGGTTGTGAGTTTGAGCCCCACATTGGGTGTACAGATTACTTAAAAATAAAATCTCAACAACAACAAAAAAGTTGTTGTTTTCTTTCATTTGAGGGGATTTGGAAGAAGAAGAGTGATGAATTTAGTCCATCAATTTCAGCCAATGTAATTTCCTATATTTATTATCAATTTGTATTTTACCTTCTGACAGCAGTCTTTTTATATCTTTTGGCCAGATTTCTCACTGGTTCATAGAAGCCCTTTATATATTCTTGTCCATTATATGTTATATTTTCTCCTATTCTGTAGTTTATCTTTTAATTTTCTTTTGCCATACCTTCACATTTTATAATGTTCAATCTCTTGGTCTTTTCCCTTACGGCGTTAAAAAACAACAACCAAGCAGATTTGAAGATCTAAGTGACGTTGGTATTCATGATTCATTAATTGGGCACCATTCCATCTAGCAAGTAGAGGGGAGCTGTGAGGAGTTGTACAAAATGGAAGATTTTTGGGGGGGAGTGGGACAAAAAGTTATTAGCAAGGTCAACCTTAGTAATAGGGGTCTTATTATGCATGCAGATGACCTTATCTTCCTTTGAGTAATTGCTAGGGCCTCAGGACAAATTCCTCACTAATTGATGCTGATCAGAAAATTCCTGACTGACCAGTTAAGACTATACATGGGAGAGATCGGAATTGGGGTTTGGTTAGGTTAGGTCTTAATCCCAGGTTTGGTGTCTTGGCCTAAGTGACATCATTTTATCCTGTGATTTTCTTTTTAACAATAGTTCCTGGGTTTTGTGTCATGCTAATGAATACCTTCTCCTAAATATGATTATTACATTTTCTCTCATATATTTTCCCCTAATGACCTACTTGTATGGCTTTATTTTTAACAGTTAAACATTTTTAATATATGTTTTATTTCCCTCTCAATGAGTTTACGAAGGCAGACCACAGGCATACACAGATTTGTCTTTCTTTTTATTTTTAATATTTATTTTATTTTTGAGAGAGAGAGCACACGAGCACAGGGCAAGGTCAGAGAGAGGGTTGACAGAGGACCCAAAGCCGGCTCTGCAATGACAGCAGAGAGCCCAATGTAGGGCTTGAATTCAGAACTGTGAAATCATGAGCTGAGCCAAAGTAGGATGCTTAACTGACTGAGCCATCCAGGTGCTCCAACAGTTAAATTTTTATTCCTTCCAGCATCCAGTTGGTCTTTTAAGAATTCTTTAGAAGGGGCACCTGGGTGGCTCAGTTGGTTAGGCATTAGACTCTTTGTTTCAGCACAGGTTAGGATCTCATGATTTGTGAATTTGCATATGTCCACCTCTGCACTGACAGCATGGAGTCTGCTTGGGATCTCTATCTGCCCACCCCCACCCTCGAAAATATATAAATATATAAATAAACATTTTTTTTAAAAAAGAATTTTTTTGCTATGTCAGTGACATTATAGTAGTTGGGCTTCTTTTGATTGCAAGTAACAAAAACAAACTCAAACTGGTTTAAAGGAAATTATGGGAATAACACATTGTAGGGGAGGAAAAATTATTTCCCTCTACCCTTCAAGGTCTCCTAGCTGGTCTAAGAATTAAATTGACATAAGACAGATTAACAGGAGAAAAAGCCCAAAATTTTATTATGTGCACACAGAGACCCAATAGTGAAAATCAGACCCAAAACAATGACCAAGGCAGGCATTTTTTAAAAAATTGTTTTTATGGCAAGCAGTCTTTATACATTTTAGACAGAGTACATTTGTGAGGAATTGACAGTACAAAAAAACCTTGTGTTTAGGAGTTTAAATTAGTAAGGAATTCTGAATAGAATTTGGACTACAGTAGTAGATTAGTAAAAGATAACAAAGTTGGTGTGGTGCAACCTGATCCGCTAGAGGCCAGTGGGGTGGGTGGTGAAAGAATTCACCCAAGGCAGAAAAAAGGAGACAGAAGTTACTGAATACAGTGCAGGGAGGCAGAGGGCAGAGGGCAAAGGAGTGACTGTCTGCCAGGAGGCAGTGGTGGGGGCTGTAGTTAAGAGGGGGAGTGAGGAGGCATGGGGGTGTACAGAATTTTCCATTTTTAGTACCTGTGCCTGATCGTAAGTAGCCCATCAGTCAATTAGGGCTTATGGCTATTTTGAGGTGGGTCATCTAATGAACCTATTTGCATTCAGCCCAGTGGTCACTGTGGGCCCTTTACCCTACTCAGGTTTCCATTGCTCAAGACTGTTGCCTAAAAATGGCCTCTACAGTTGATTTATACAGCCTTTTCAGCTCTAAATTCCCTATCTCTGGTGACAAGGATGTCTCTTTCCTTTCTGGTACAGGGAGGTTGACTTTCTCAGGGAAGATTTATTTCCTACTTTCTGGGAGACAAAAAGAGTTCTGCGTGTCCTTGCACAGGCTTTTATTTTTTTTTACGTAGTTTTAATTAGAAATAATCAATATGCCATTGTGGTACATTTAGGGGTGGTCTGCCCAGGCTCCCTACAACATCTATTAGAATGTCCAAAATCCAGAACACTGACAACACCAAATACTAGCAAGGGTATGGAGTAATAGGAACTCTCATTCATTCCTCCTGGGAATGCAAAATAGTATAGCCACTTGGGGAGACAATTTGACAGTTTCTTACAAAATTAAACACACTTTACCATATGATCTAGTAACTGTACTCCTTAGTATTTACCCAAAGGAGATGAAAACTTATATCCACACAAAAACCTGCACACAGATGTTAATATACCAGCTTGATTCATAATTTGCCAAAGCTTGAAGCAACCAATGCGTCTTTCAGTAGGAAAATAAACAAACTTCAGTACTTCCAGACAATGAAATATTATTCAGCAATAAAAAGAGATGAATTGTCAGGCTATGATAAGATATGGAGGAACTAAATGAAAGAAACCAATCTGAAAAGGCTACCTACTGTATGATTCCACCTCTCTGACATTCTGGAAAAGGCAAACATGGCAAAAAAGATCAGTGGTTGCCAGGGGTTGTAGGAGAAGGAGTGGTAAATAGGTGAAGCACAGAGGATTTTTAGGGCACTGAAACTATATTGTATACTATAATGGTGGATTCATGTTATTATACATTTGTCCACACCCATAGAATGTACAATACCAAGAGTTAAACAATGTAATCTAAGGACTTGGGGTAGTAATAATGGGCCAATGTCGTTTCATCAGTTCTAACAAATGTAGAACTCTGGTGGAAGGTATTGGTATTGCAGGAGGCTGTGCATGTATAGGGGCAGGGGGCATATAGGAAACCTCTGTACTTTTCAGTTTTACTGTGAACTTAAAACTGCTCTAGAAAAGTCTCTCTCTCTTTTTTTTAACAAAATAAGGAAATTTATTGGATGGAAATCAGGAATATTTGATTGATTGATCAATAGCTCAGTGATGACACCAAGAATGTTTCATATTTGATTGATCAATAGCTCAGTGATGACAGCAAGAATGTTTTCTTTCTGTCTTTCTGCCATTCATAGTGCAATAAGTTGGCTGCCGGAATGATTGGGGCTTCACACTTCTTCATGTTTAGTGGGAGAGAGAATATTCAGATGTCCAAGTATGTGACCTAAACCACATATTTTGTTTTTCTTTTTTTAAAGTGTTTCTTTTTGAGACAGCGTGTGCACATGTGCGGGGGAGGGGTAGAGAGAGGGAGACAGAGGATCCGAAGTTGGCTCCACACTGACAGTAGAGAGCATGATGTGGGGCTTGAACTCTTGAACCATGAAATCATGACCTGAGCCAAAGTCAGATGCATAACCTAAGACTGAGCTACACAGGAGCCCCTAAATCACATACTTTCCCTGCATAGAATGTTGAGATTGGCTTAAACCAAACAGGGACCACCATCATTGCCTTTGCCTTCAGGGTGGAGTTAGCTTTCCCTGAAGGCCATTGCTGCAGGGAATGGGCGATGCCTGAATGGAAAAAGAATTCTTATAAAAGGGAGAGGGGTTGTGTTTGCTGGGTAAGTAAGTACTTGACAATATCCTTGAGAGCAGTGGAAGAGACCCTTTATGGTACTGATGGCTTTTTAGAAGTTAGGGCAAGAAAGTAAATTTTTTAAATTTAGAGAAAGAAAATGGGATTGATAGGATTTATGACTATTAATGGAACTAATTAAGGAATTTGGAGGCTGACTTAGAATAGTCCTGTGTTTTTAGATCTGAACAGAGAATTTGACATTAGAAAACAGGAGACAAGAAGAAATTAAGCACGTTCATAGCAGCACTCTCCACAATAGCTAAAACATAGAAAGAGCCTAAGTGTCCATCAACAGATGAATGGATCAAGAAGATGTGGTTTATCTATACCATGGAATACTACATGGCAATGAGAAACAATGAAATCTGGCCATGTGTAGCAACGTGGATGGACCTTGAGGGTGTTATGCTGAGTGAAATANGAAGAAGAAGAAATTAAGCACATAGCAATGCAAGATAAAAATTCTCCCTTACTTTCTCTTCAGTTCTCAAAATCAAGTGAGGAGGAGAGAAACACAGTGTAAATGAGTCAGGAGAAGGGGTTCAGGGAATGATATCCCAATATATCCCTTAGGCATACTGATCAGTATAAAGGCAATTGAAAAAGCAGGTGCAGGAAAGGCCCTTATTCCCTCTTCCCCCTGAAACAGAAGATGAAACTACCAGGTGAAAACCACCCTCCAAATACCAGGAGGAAAGAAATCAGTCTTAATATCAGAAGTATGAGTCAAGGCTGAGAGAAATCTACACAAGATCTTATTAAAATACTTATCTTCCTGGGGCCCCTGGGTGACTCAGTCAGTTAAGCACCATATTCTTTTTCTTTGAAATTTTAAAAAATATTTATTCATTTTTGAGAGGGGGGAGGGTCAGAGAGAGAGGGCAACAGAGTATCCAAAGTAGGCTATGCACTGACAACAGTGAGCCCAGTGTGAGGCTCGAACTCACAAACTGTGAGATCATGACCTGAGCCGAAGTCAGACACTTAACCAGCTGAGCCACACAGGCAATTCAAATGTCAGATTCTTGATCTCAGTTCAAGTCTTGATTCCAGGGTTGTGAGTTTGAGCCTCACGTTGGGCTTAAAAAACCAACCAACCAACCAACCAACCAACCAACCAACCAACCATCAACAAAAACTTCTCTTCCTTTAGTTTCCCCATATACTTTACTTTTTGACAATTGCCACTCTGTTCAATCTAGTATATAAGTACTTAGGTATTGCCACTTCTTTGGGTAAAGAATTGTACATGTAAAAATCAAATTGGTATGCTTTTCTTTTGTTAATCTGTCTTATGTCAATTTGAATTTTTATTTTATTCATTTTTGAGAGAGAGAGAGAACATGAACAGGGGAGAAACAGAGAGAGAGAGAGAGAGAGAGAGAGAGAGAGAGAACCCCAAGCAGACTCTGCAATGTCAGTACAGAGTCCAAAGCAAGGCTTGATCCCACAAACCGTGAGACCATAACCTAAGCCAAAATCAAGAGATGGACGCTTAACCAACTGAGCCACCCAGGTGTCCCTGTCTTAAGTCAATTTAATTCTCAGGCTCAGGCAGAAACCCTAAGAAGGCAGAGGTGAAGCTTTTCTCACACAAGTGAGATAAGATAAACCCACAGGAAATTCCTAGCAGAAATTTTGTTGATACTAGAATAGTAATGAGTATTGAAATAGAGCTCAAACAAATGGATGTTGCTGAAACGGGGAGTGACACAAGAAATCTGTCAAATTCCTAGAACCAATTCTTGACAAATCCTCAACAAGTATGGAAGATACACTATTCTTGTCAGTAAGATCAATCAGCGGGCTGTCCTGACACTCAGAAAAGCTGATGTAAAGAAGAGTTGCCTAGGATTGATGGGCAGCAGATTTCAGGGCTGAAGAAATCATCTACTTGTCTACAACAAGCATGGAATTATCTAATTTTTCTCAGAAAATGAAGTAAAATCAATATTCTGAGGTAATATCACCCCAAGACTAAAACATAAAGACATAAACACAGATAAAACATAGAGACAAAGTATTGGATATTGATGAACTTTAATAAAAAAGTAAAACAATGTTTTCCATTAAAATCCAAGAAATTACACTGGCTTGACAGTTTATGCATCCTTAGAACTCTGGTTTAGCTCTCCCCCTCCTTTTTTCCACAGTTCTCAGTTAGTAGCCTATTTTAAAGTTTGCTCTTCTGCAAGAATGGATTTTTTAAATTATATATTTAAAACCTTTCAAAATCATACTGATTAAATTAGGGTTATAGTATTTGACTAGTCAAGATCCTGCAGACTTTGTGATTCTTAGACTTTTCTGAAGTAGGGAATGTTTATTTATGGATAGTTTTCTTTCAGTGATTTTCCAGCATTATTATGCTGAGTGTAAGAATTTTTTAAAAGAAAGGTACATATTCAGAATTAAGAAAAAAAACCAACCAGCTACACATTGGAATTGAGTGTTGATCACATGGATGTTCTCTTTTTTTCATGGATATTCTTTTTAAACTTATCCATTAGTGGTATATTTGTTTAATGCACTTTTCTGTATATTTCACAATGAAAAATGCATTTCGATGTTTGGCATAAGTTGAAAATGAAAAGTACTAATCAAATAACTAATAAAGACTAATTGAAGGGTGGCTGGCTGTTTCAGTTGGAGAAGCATGTGACTCTTGATGTTGGGGTTGTGAGTTCAAGTCCCACGTTGGGTGTAGAGATTACTTAAATAAATTTTAAAAACTTAAGAAAAAGACTAGTTGAATGCCAGGAAGTGGATGGGTAAGCTGAGCCCCTGTGGTGCTTTGGAATCCAACATTCACCAAACTGAATTTCTAACAGAGAGGAATAGGACGCATAGGTATGAGGAGGGCTTTGATAGATTCAAATTTGGAATCTGGCATTTACTTAGAACAAGCTTTAACTATTGCACTCTCCTAAGATAATCATATATTGTATAATGGTAAGGGTCAAGAGAAAACAACATAGTTTGAAATTCTGTCTTGTGGCATCTCGGAGGGGCTTTGCCTGGCCAGCAGTGAGGAATTTTCCCAGATTGAGTGCTCTCCATGGATTGTCGGAGCCCTAACCCATGTGTGTCCTAAATGGGGATTTGTGCCCAGCATGGGAATGCTCGTGGAAGTTTTAACAGGCATGGCACCAAAATATAGTTGAGCTTCACCACTGGATTGGAGTAATACTTGTTAGATTTATCTCAGGAAACCATTTCTGTACTGTAGATTTGGCTATATCCTATTGCTATAGGACCGTGAATTCCTTTAACCCACTGAGTCACCCAGGTGCCCCAACTGTGAATTCCTTTAAACAAGTTTAGAGTTTGGCTCAGGGAGATCTTATGTACATAAGTAGGAGTAGGGGCATAAACAGGGAGAGGTAGCTCATTGAGGTTGGGTATTTATTCAAGTGGATCTTATTAGCTACATGCAGTACAGTTAATGGCCTCTAAAGGGATGGAGAAGCCTGAGCATTGTCCTCTCCTAAAATGGGGTTTGCTTAGTGCCTGCCCCTGGAGCCTCCCTAGATCCATCCTGATGTCCATGTAGAGCGAGCCTCCAGGTGCTATTCAGGATAAAACCTCTTTTAGGAAAGGAAACAGTCCTCCTCCCTCTCTACATCTTTTGGGTCTAACTAGAAAGTACTAACAAAGTATGAGATCCCATAAAGTGTGAAAGATAGAAGATAGATAAGGGCCACTCTTCTTTTAAGCCATTGTAATAGTGTCTGTGTGGGTATTGCACACCATCACACCATATTTTCTTTTTTTTTCAATATTCTTTTTTATAAAAATTTTAACGTTTATTTATTTGTGAGAGACAGAGAGATAGAGCATGAGTGAGAGAGGAGCAGAGAGAGAGGGAGACACAGAATCTATAGCAGCCTCCAGGGTCAGAGCTGTCAGCACAGAGCCCAATATAGAGCTCAAACTCACAGACTGCGAGATCATGACCTGAGCTGAAGTCGGATGTTTAATGACTGAGCCACCCAGGGGCCCCTGCACACCATATTTTGTAAAGAATGATGTCAATTATATCATTTCCTTTGCAAATCTTTAAGGTGTCCCTTTGCCTGTCTAATTAAATAAATTTAAGGCTGCCTGCCACATGGCATACTCCTACCTTTGTAGTTTTAATATGCTGCTATTTTATCTATACCCTGTACTCTACTGTGGACTACCAGTACTTGAACATGCATGACTTGACACTGCTGAGTCTCTGTTACTTCCATTTCCTAAAATGCCTTCTGTATATTACGGAAAACATATAGTTCTCACCCGATGTCTGTCTGTCCTGTGTGTCTCCTTTACTGTTCACACAGAACACTTCAGTTCTGACATTTCTAGTCGCTAAATGTGTGGAGCTTTTCCCTCAAACCAAGCATTTTCTGTCATATAAGCTGGGTGTCCTACAATTTAATTCAATTCTAACACTAACTACCTAGAGATAGTGTCTGATCTCACAGGTTAAGGGGGTGTTGGAGATTCCCACAACCCTCTCCTCAGGTTCAATTTGCTAGAGCAGCTCACAGAACTCAGGAAAATGCATATTTACGTTTACCAGTTTATTACAGAATATGACGAAGGAGAGACATGAACAGCCAAATGACGAGATACTTGGGGCGAGGACTAGGAGGGCTTTGAACAAGGGAGCTACTGTCTCCATAGAGTTAGGGTACTCTCCCAGTATGGATGAGTTCAACCTGGAAGCTCTAAAAATCTTAAGACATGAGACTCTCGATCTCTGAGTCATGAGTTCAAGCCCCATGCGGGGTGTAGAGAGTACTTAAATAAATAAAACTTAAAAAAAATTATAACACATCTTAACTATAAACCAAACAGAATACTGTTCTTTGAGTTATCTTCTACAATAAATGTAATACTTTGTCATGGGGAACTAGCACTTAGTGTAGTAGCTAAGAATTTACCTTTTGAGTGGAAGATTATATTGAAACGCAAAATTTAAATAGTCAAAGTTTAAATAGTTTAAAGATTTTAAATAGTTTAATTTCTTTTTTTTTTAAAGCTGTGGCGTTTCTTTTTTTTAAAATTTTTAATGTTTATTTATTTTTGAGAGAGAGAGAGAGACAGAGCATGAGTGGGGGAGGGGTAGTGGGAAAGGGAGCCACCGAATCTGAAGCATGCTCCAGGCTCTGAGCTGCCAGCACAAAGCTCAATGTGGGGCCATTTATTCATTTTTTGAGAGGCAGAGAATGAGCGGAAAAGGGGCAGAGAGAGAAGGAGACACAGAATTCAAAGCAGACTCCAGGCTCTGAGCTGTCAGCACAGAGCCCGACATGGAGCTCAAACTCATAGGACCATGAGATCATGACCTGAGCTGAAGTCGGATGCTCAACCGACTGAGCCACCCAGGCATCCCTAATTTCATGTGTTTCTTTGGTAGAACTAGATAGATTACATTCTAAAATTGAATGAGGCTATTCCTTCTTAACTTCTGTAGAGACATAGTAATAAGTTCATTCATCCCTTTATTTCTGTCAGGGAATACACTCATCCTCAAGTATCTTTTTTTTTATTAAAAAAGTAACAAGAGTAACTCAAACATATTAAAGTTATATAGTTTAAACATTTTTAGCTTCAGAGAGAAAGTTACTTATTAGTCATAACCTAAAGTGCCAGTGAATTTTTGTGTTGCCTTTTTTTTGGGGGGCAGGGATTACAAAAAAATTCCAAGAAAGGGAAGACATAGAAAAAGCATAACCAAATTATCCCTAGAAAAGCATGAAATTTTGTTTTTCTGTTTGTTTACATTCCCAAACCATAAAATATACAAACTTATTCATTCAGTACAAGTATAGCTATTTGATATGATATCTTATAATTTATAGCTATGACTATATCTTTCATATGTTATTGAAGCAAGAGTGCTAATGGAAGAAGCCTCCTTTGGAGCCATCTCTTCAGTTCATGTGAGGCTTACACATCTAGGGAAAATGTTCATGCAGGGTTTTTCGTTTCTTGTTTTTTTTTTCATGTCAGAAAAGTTTGAAGAAGCATAAAGAAATTTCTCTTCGGGGGAGATTTCCTTCTGTGAGCCTAAACTTTTTCCGCATAAAAGCTCTCCTGAAGAAGGGTCATTTGCTTTGGAGCACTGTTTATTACCCAAAGAACTTCTGAGAGTATAACATGCTTTCAATTGTGTTGTCACAGAGAATCAATTACATTCCAGCTCAGGAGCAGAAGTTTATCGGTGGAGAGTCTCCTTTCTGACCCATCATACACATATAACTTCTTATCACTTTGTGGACTTGCTAGGGGATGGATGGCATGGCCTTCTAATGTACAAAAGTGAGACCACATTTTGGCTCATGTGGTAATTTCTCCACTTTTTGATCCAGTTCATTGCCATTTGCTTCAGAGAAAAAGAAGCATCCTTCAAATCAAAATTACAAGCATCCTTGCAACTCTGGCTATCTTACAACTACTCAGTCCAGGTTACCCTGAAGGACACTGCCTTTATTTGTATGAGGTGGTAACTCTATTCATACTTCAGATTTTAATGTAATTAATAATCAATTTCTAGGGAAGAAACTTACTCCTCAGTCAGATGTACCAGAAGTATTTATACTGTAGTAGGGGAAAAGAGCAGTCTTTCTCATCTTGCTGTGACCATTGGAGCCCAAACTAATTCATACTCAACTGATTGGCTGATTCTCCTTCTTAAATCCAAATAGATTCCATCATTAATGCCTGCAGTCTCTTTGTTTCACCTTGTATGGGCTCTGTCCATCTTCATAAAAAAAGATAACTGGAATTTATTTTTATTTTTAAAAAAGTTTTTATTTTAATTCCAGTTAGTTAACATACAGTGCTATAGTAATTTCAGGTGTACAGTATAGTGATTCAACACCTCCATACATCACCCAGTGCTCATCATGATGACTGTATTCCTTAATCCCCATCCCCCCACCCAACTCCCCTCTGGTAACCATCAGTTTGTTCTCTATAGTTAAGAGGCTGTTTCTTGATTTCTCTGTCTCTTTTTTTCTCCCTTTGCTCATTTGTTTCTTAAATTCCATATATCAGCGAAATCATACAGTATTTGTCTTTCTCTGACAGACTTATTTTACTTAGCATTATGCTCTCTAGCTCCATCCATGTTGTTGCAAATGGCAAGATTTGATTATTTTTCATGTCTGAATAATATTCTATTGTGTATCTATACACCACATCTTTTTTAGCTATTCATCAATCCATGGACACTTGGGCTGCTTCTATATCTTGGCAATTGTAAATAATGCTACTATAAACATAGAGGTACACGGATCCTTTTGAATTAGTGTTGTATTTTTTGGGTAAATACCCAGTAGTGTGATTGTGAGATCATAGGGTAGTTCTATTTTTAGCTTTTTGGGGAACCTCCATACTGTTTTCCATAGCGGCTGCCCTGGCTTGCATTCCCACCAACACTGCATGAGTGTTTCTTTTTCTCCACATCCTTTTCAACACCTGTTGTTTTTTGTGTTGTTGATTTTAGCCATTCTGACAGGAATGATGTGATATCTCATTGTAGTTTTGATTTGCATTTCCCTGATGGTAAGTGATAATGAACATCTTTTCATGTGTCTGTTGGCCATCTGTATGTTTTCTTTGGAGAAATGTCTGTTCATGTCTTCTGTACCTTTCTAAATTGGATTATTTGTTTTTTGAGTTTCAAGTTTTATAAGTTCTTTCTATATTTTGAGTACTAACCCTTTATGGGATATGTCATTTGCAAATATCTTCTCCCATTCTGTAGTTTGCCTGTTAGTTTTGTTCATTGTTTCCTTCACTATGCAGAAGTTTTTTTGTTTTTTATAGTCTATTTATTTATTTAAATAAATGTATATTTAGTTTTGAGACAGAGACAGAGCACAAGTGGGGGAGGGGCAGAGGGAGAGAAAGACACAGAATCTGAAGCAGGTTCCAGGCTCTGAGCTGTCAGCACACCCACAAAGTCTGACACCCAACCAAATGAGCCACCTAGGTGCCCCTATTTATTTATTTGGGGGGGGGTGGGGCAGCAAGTGAGGGAGAGAGAGAGAGAGAGAATCCCAGGCAGGCTCTGTACCATCAATACAGATCTTGATATGGGGCTTGAACTCACAAACAATGAGGTCATTACCTGAGCCGATGTCTGATGCTCAACCCACTGAGCCACCCAAGTGCCCCAGAAGCTTTTAATTTTGATGTAGCCTCAATAGTTTGTTTTTGCTTTTGTTTCCCTTGCCTCAGGAGACATATCAAGAAAAAAAAAATGCTATGGCTTACATCAAAGAGGTTACTGCCTGTGTTCTTTTCTAGGATTTTTCATGGTTTCAGGTCTCACATTAAGGTTTTTAATCCATTTTGAATTTATTTTTGTGTATGGTGTAAGAAAGTGGTCCACTTTCATTCTTTTGCATGTTGCTGTCCAGTTTTCCCAACACTCTTTGTTGAAGAGACTGTCCTACCTGTTGAATGCTGTTTCCTGCTTTGCCGAATACTAATTGACCATATATAATTGTGGGTTTATTTCTGGGTCTTCTAAACTGTTCTATTAGTCTATGTGCCTGTTTTTTGTTTTGTTTTTTGTGCCAGTACCATACTGTTTTGATCACTACAGCTTTGTAATATGACTTAAAGTCTGGAATTGTGATGCCTCCAGCTTTGCTTTTCTTTTTCAAGATTGCTTTGGCTATTTGGGGTCTTTTGTGGTTTCATACAAATTTTAGGATTGTTTGTTCCAGCTCTGTGAAAAATGCTGTTGGTATATTGAAAGGTATTTCATTAAATGTGTAGGTTACTTTGGGTAGTATAGACATTTTAACAATATTTGTTCTTCCAACCCATGAGCATGTAGTATCTTCCATTTCTTTGTATCATCTTCAGTTTCTTTCATCAGTATTTTACAGTTTTCAGAGTACAGATCTTTCACCTCTTTGGTTAAGTTTATTCCTAGGTATCTTATTATTTTTGGTGCAACTGTAAATAGGATTACTTTCTTAATTTCCCTATCTGCTGCTTCATTGTTGGTTTATAGAAATGCAACAGATTCCTGTATATTGATTTTGTATCCTGTGACTACTGAATTTGTTTATCAGTTCCAGCAGTTTTTTTGTGGAGTCCTTAGGGTTTTGTATATATAGTATCATGTCATCTGCAAATGGTACAAGTTTTACCTCCTTTTTTTAATGTTTATTTTTGACACAGAGAGAGCCAGAGTGTGAGTAGGGGAAGGGCAGAGAGAAGGAGACACAGAATCTGAAGCAGGCTCCAGGCTCCAAGCTGTCAGCACAGAGCCCAATGTGGGGCTCAAACCCACGAACTGTAAGATCATGATCTGAGCTGAAGTTGGATGCTCAACTGACTGAGCCACCCAGGTGCCCCTGGATTTCTTCCTCTTTATTCTTTCTATATTTATTAGTGGTTTTTGATATATGGTTAGCATTAGGTTTGTATATTACCTCTTCTGGATATAGCAGTCTATATTAAGTTGATGATTGCTTAAGTTTGAACTCATTCTTTTTTCATCTCCTTACCACATTTTAGGTATTTTAGATATATTTATTATATTTAACATCCTTTTGTTTTGTTAGTTCCTTGACTGATTTTTTATAGAAATATTCATTTTTACTGCTTTTGTGTTTCCTACCTTTATACTGACAATTTTGGTCTCTCCTTTCCAGTCAGAGTCCACTTTAATATTTCTTGCAAGGCTGGTTTAGTGGTCATGAACTCCTTTAGTGTTTGTCTGAGAAACTCTCTATTCTTTTTTTAAAAATTTATTAAATGTTTATTTATTTTTGAGAGAGACAGAGAGACAGAGTTCAAGCAGGGGAGGGGTAGAGAGAGAGAGAAAGTGACACAGAATCTGAAGAAGACTCCAGGCTCAGAGCCCCACAGAGCCTGACATGGGTCTTGAACCCACAAATTTTGAGATCATGACCTGCGCCAAAGTCAGATGCTCAGCCAACTGAGCCACCCAGGTGCCCCTCTCTCCTTCTATTCTGAATGACAGTCTTGCTGGATACAGTATTCTTGGCTGCAGGTTTTTCCTATTTAGCACTTTGAATGTATCAAGCTACTCCCTTCTGGCTTGCAAAGCTTCTGTAAAAAATTTCCTGCTAGTCTTATGGGTTTTCCCTTGTAAGTTACTGTTTTCATTTGTCTTACTGCTTTTAATTTTTTTTCTTTATCACTATATTTATCCGTTTAATTACAACATATCTTGGTGTGGGTCTACTTTTGTGGGTTCTTTTTAAAGTTTATTTATTTTGAGAGAGAGTGTATATGTGAGCCCATGTGCACATTTGGGAGAGGGATAGAGAGAAGGAGAGAGAATCCAAAGCATGCTCCACACTGAGGGCTCACTGCTGAGTCCAATGCAGAGCTCAGATCCAGGAACCATAAGATCATGGCCTGAACCAAAATCAAGAGTCAGACACCGAACCAACTGAGTCCTTGCTTTTGTTGAGTTTGATGGGCATTCTCTGTGCCTCCTGAATCTGGACATCTGTTTCCTTCCCCAGATTAGGGAAGTTTTCTGCTATTATTTTCTTCAAATAAAATTTCTGCCCCCTTTTCTCTTTCTTCCTTTGGGACTCCTATAATTCTAATATATTTGATGGAGTCACTGAGTTCCCTAAGTCTATTCTCACTTTGCATGATTCTTTTTTCTCCCTTTTGTTCAGGGTGATTACTTTCCATTAGGTCACTATAATTCGTTCCTCTGCTTCTTCCATCCTGGTGTTCATTCTATCAAGCATGCCTCTCATTTTGTTTAATGAGCCCCTTTTCTCTGCTGTTATTCCTTACCTCTGTGTTAAGGATATCATGCAAGTCTTCCACTCCTTTTTCAAGTCCAGTGAGTATCTTTATGATCATTGCCTTAAATTCTCTGTCAGGCATGTTACTTATAACCATTTCAGTTAGATTCCAGGCCTTGTCCTGTTCTTTCATTTGGGAAAATTTTCTCTGTCTCCTCATTTTGTCTGTTTCTCTATGTCTGTTTCTGTTAAGAAAGTCAGCTATATTGTTTGTTCTTGAAAGTGGTGACTTTATGAAGAAGAGGTCCCAGAACTTGGCACTTCAGGAGGGTACCCTATGTGTGTTGCTTATGCTCCTGTGTTGTGGGAGTCACTTTTCCTTTCAGTGCAGTTGTCTGCACTGACTCTGCCTGTTTGGGGCTGTGCTTGCTCTGTATAGTGTTAGTGAGACCCAGGCAGGCCAGTTCTGAGGGGGCATGCCCTCTGAGAAACTTGGGAGCAGGTGGCAGACATACCAAAATGTTGCTGTATCACTAGTCCAATCTGAGATCCCTCAAAGCACTGTGAAGCCCTGTGGGGGCCAGATACTAGTGTGGCTGGGGTGAGAGATTGGGCACCATGCACAGCAATGATAGGGCACAGCTGGGTGTGGCTGGGGGCACATAGTGGCAGCTGTGCACCCTCTAGCTGGGAGCAGCCCAAATTGTGGCTAGGCATTGTGCACCAGCCAGAGGCAGCTCAGGGCAGCAGCTGTGCACCCTGTGGCTGGGTGGGACTGTGTGCAGTTTTAACAAAATTTGCCCTGAATCCAGGGCCAAGGAAGCATGTTTGGAGTGGGCAAGCGCTCAGGAGAACTCATGGGCTTGGCACACTCTCTAGCAGGTTAGGTAGCAAGTGCCTGTACAGCCCTGCCTCCACAATGGCCCTGTATTTATGCTGAGGGTGAGGGAAGGAAATGGTGCCTGCCAGCTCTCTTGTTTTCCAAGTCCCCCAACATACTATCTGTCTCCCATTTGTTGTCCCACCACCTTCCCCCTGGCATTGTATAAACTGCTGTTTTTATGTTGCCTCTCTGTGCAGGCTGCTGTCTCTTTGTCACTCACTCTCCAGCTTGTCCAGTGCTGAGTCAACTGATTTTTAAAGCTCTAGGCTCCAAGTCTCATTCATTATACAAACTCAAGGAATTCATCCCCTCTGTTTTTAAAAGCCAAACATTATGGGGATTGGTGCAAGGGCCTGTTTCTCTGCCCTCTCTGGGCACACAGCTCCCTCCCTACTGTGGGTAGCTTCCCTCTGCCTTTCTGACCTTTCTAACCTTTCAGATGCAGCTCCTTCTCTATATTTGGTTGTGGCATTAGTTCTGCCAGTCTTGGATGGCTCTCTGGTTTACTGACTTGGATACGGATGATATCTAGTTATAAAAGTGTGACGGGGTGATCTCAGGGTCCTCCTACTCCACCTTCTTCTCCTCACTGATAACTCTTATTTCTAAAACTCAGACTTGGTCTGGTTCCCATAGAGAAAAATCTCACTTTACAGGGATTTTTAAAAAATCTTTTTTTAAAGTTTATTTACTTATTTTGAGAGAAAAACAGAATGAGAGAGCAGGGGGAAGGGCAGAGGAAGAGGCGGGGGGAGAGGATCCCAAGCAGGTTCTGAGCTATCAGCACAAAGCCAGACTCAGGGCTTGAACTCACGAACTATGAGATTATGACCTGAGCCGAAATCAAGAGTTGATGCCTAACTGACTGAGCCACCCAGGTGGCCCTAAAAAAAGTCTTAGTGAGGATTGTAGAATTTGTCACTGAGACAGACTACCCTATAGAACCAAGTCAGAGTTACAAGGTACCACTGATTGTCAAAGATAATGATTAAACAAACAAGACAGGCATTGTATTTATGATTTAAAAAAACAATCAGCATACCTATTTCTACTGTAGTAGTAGGAAGAGGAATCTTAGATTATTCTTCTTAACACAATCAAGATAAACAGATTTCATAAAGCTGGAACACAATGTATTTTTTTAAAACAAGGCACAAGAAGGGGCACCTGAGTGGCTTAGTCAGTTAAGTGTTGGACTCTTGATCTCAGCTCAGGTCTTGATCTTAGGGTCCTAGTTCAAGTCCCGCATTGGGCTCCATGCTGGGCACAGAGTCTACTTTAAAAAAAGAAAGAAAGCAAGCAAGCATAAGAAGCTCTACTGGCTTACATAACAAACCACAAATCTTACTGATATACGCAGTCATCTGAACAATTTTTCAAACTATTTGAAACACCTATAAGACAAAGAGCGTTTATACCTATGAAAACTCAAATATGTAATTTTATAGTGTTAGAAAAAAAATTCTTTTCTTTTTAAAATCAAAATGTTAGTTGATTAGTGACCAATAGCTTTTTATACAGAGATGCTTGGAAATAAATTAACTTTGCAACTTGTTTTTCCTTAAAATTATAAACTTGCTGAACTAGAACTTTTTTTTTTTTTAGTTTATTTATTTACTTTAAGAGAGACAGAGACAGCGCGAGTTGGGGAGGGGCAGAGAGAGGGAGAGAGGATCTCAAGCAGGCTCTGTGATGATAGTACAGAGCACAATGTGGAGTTCAAACTCATGGAACTGTGAGATCATGATCTCAGCCAGAACCAAGAGTTGGACGCATAACGGACTGAGCCATCCAGGTGCTCCTAGAATCTTCTTTTAAACTATACAGAACCTATCCATTATCTCTAAAGGAGAAACTTGTATTTCCAGTCTTACTTTTTAACAGGGAAGTCTTCTACATCCCAAGGAAATGGTCTGAGATCTACACAGAAATGAATTTTCAGAGATAATCATCACAACACTAATCATTACGGCTAAACTGTTAATTTTTTAATAATTAAAAAAATTTTTTTAACATTTATTTATATTTGAGGTAGGGGGAGACAGAGTGTGAGTTGGGAAGGGGCAGAGAAAGAGGGAGACACAGAATCCGAAGGAGGCTCCAGGCTCTGAGGTGTCAGCACACAGCCCAACGCGGGGCTTGAACTCACAAACCATGAGATCATGACCTGAGCCAAAGTCGGATGCCCAAATGACTGAGCCACCCAGGTGCCTGTTTTTAATTTTTTTAAGTTCATTTATTTATTTTGAGAGAGCAAACATGAGCACGAGTGGGGGATGGGCAGAGAGAGATGGGGAGAGAGTGCTCCGGCACTGTCAGTGCAGCAGAGCCCAACTTTGGGTTCAAACTCATGAACCGTGAGATCATAACCTGAGCCAAAATGCAGTTGGACCTGCAGCCAACTAAGCCACCTAGATGCCCTGCAGCTAAGCTATTTTTTGTTTTAATTTTTAATGTTTTATTTCTGAGAGAGAGACAGCATGAGCAGGGTCAGAGAGAGAGGGAGACACAGAACTGGAAACAGGCTCTAGGCTCTGAGCTAGCTGTCAGCACAGAGCCCGACGTGGGGCTTGAATCCATGAACTGTGAGATCATGACCTGAGCAGAAGTTGGACGCTTAACCAACTGAGCCATCCAGGCGCCCCAACTAAGCTATTTTTTAAACTGAGATGTCCAAAAATAGAAAACTGCTTAGGTCATTATAGATTATGAAATCTTGTCAACATAATTGGTATGGCATATGCTCATTGTATGATGTTAGGTCAATAGAAAGCAGGACAAAAATCTATACACACAGTAAAGTATGAATACACACACATATATAGAAAAAAAAACTGGAAGAAAATGAAGCAAAATTTTAATTGTGCTTTCTTTCTTAAATACTTAGATAAACCTTTTATTTTAAAATAATTTTAATTTACAGGGGCGCCTGGGTGGCTTAGTCGGTTAAGCGTCCGACTTTCACTTAGGTCATGATCTCGTGGTTCGTGGGTTCGAGCCCCGCGTTGGGCTCTGTGCTGACTTCCGGCTCAGAGCCTGGAGCCTGTTTCAGTCTGTGACTCCCTCTTTCTCTCTGACTCTCCCCTGCTCATGCTGTCTCTCTCTCTCTCTCTCTCTCCTAGAAATAAATAAAAATAAAAAAAAATTAAAATAATTTTAATTTACAGAAAAGGTGCAAAATAAGAGAACTTTTGTATACGCAGCACCCAGTTTCCCCTTTTGTTGGCATTTTACATGACGATGGCACGTTTGTCACAATTAATGAACCAATATTGATATATCATTATTAACTAAACTCCATACTCTGTCCCTATTTCCTTAGTTTTTCCCTAATGTCCTTTTTCTGTTCAAGTATTCCATCTAGGATACCATATTACATTAGCAGTCATTGTGGTGTCTAAATGAGGTGTGTCTCAATCAGATAGGGGCCCCCAAATGTGGGGTGACAATCAATTGGAAGGCGGTGGCACAGGAGGTAAAATTCACCTGAGGCAGAACAAAGGCCATAGATGTGTATTGCAAGAGGGAGCAGCCAGGACAGCAAAAGAGAAGTGTCTACAACTAGGCAGTGGGTAGGGGCTGTTTTTAAACGGGAGAGATGAGGAGGTACGGTGATGTTTGAAATTCTCCCTCTTTTGGTAACTGTGCCGTTATAAGTAGCCCATTGGTTAGTTAGGGCCTGTGGATTTTTGTTAGTTTGTTGCCTGATGGGCCTGTCTGTATTTAGCCAAGTGGTCACTCTGGGCCCTTTCTGTATCCCATTGCTCAAGCCTGTTTGCCTAAAAACCACCTCTACAGTTATGTCTCCTTAGGCTCTTCTTGGCTCTGACGGTTTCTCAGACTTTCTTTGTTTTTCATGATCTTGACAGTTTTGACTATTTTGGTGAGGTATAGTCCAGAATGTCCCTTAATTTGGGCTTGCCTGATACTTGAAACTAGGGTCATGGGTTCTTAGGAGGAAGACCACAGACTTAAGGTGCCGCTTTCAACACCTTATCAAGGTTACATGGTATCAACATGACTTATCACTGCAGTTTACCTGGGTAAGGTAGCATTTGTCAAGCTTTCTCATCACAAAGTTACACCCTGTCCCCTTTTCCAATCTGTACAATTGGGTAGTGAGTAACTAAGTACAGATGCCTGCTGTACTTCTTTATAATTTTCAGTATTTCTACAATAAACATATATTACCTTAAAAAAAAAAAAAAGGCCAATAGCCCCCAATTTTAAGTCCTACCTATAATTCAAGTCCCGTCTGAAATGCCACTTAAGTCATCCCCACCTGTCTACCATGTTCGATGTGGTTTGTCCCATCCTTATATAATACTGTCCCTATGGCACTTTTATTCTTCTGTTTCACCTCTACACTAAAATGTTATTTCCCCTACTTGTTAATACCTCCATCTTATTTCAGAAGGAATTAAAGGAGGGTCTCTTCACCTCCCTGTGTCTGTGCTCCAAGGCCTAGTCAAGGGACAAGGTCATCCACATTTTTTTTTTTTTAAGTTTATTTATTTTGGGAGAGACAGAGAGAGTGTGAGTGGGGGAGGGGCAGAGAGAGGGGGAAAAGTCTCAAGCAGGCTTCACACTGTCAGCACAGAGCCCAGTTTGGGGCTCAAACTCACAAATCACAAGACCATGACCTGAGCTGAAATCAAGAGTTGGACCCTTGATCGACTGAGCCACCCAGGTGTCCCTGGCCATCCACACTCTTAACATCTTTTTGTTTCTGTACTGAGGCTTTCTCGGGAACTTGCTCCAGAATCTTTGAGGGTGCCAAGTATTCCAGCATGATAAACAAGCAAAGAGAGTGCCTTGGAGAGTATAGTTAAACCAGTCTGGTTTTTCTTGCCCATGTGCTTAGGAAGTCATGTGGAAAGCACAATCAGCAGTGCAGAGAGAGAAAGCCACTTCCCTGCTATTGCATTCCTGGGCATGGGTAGAAGAGACATCCCTCAGCCCACTGAGGTTAGTGGAGACTAGAAACTATAAGCAGCACATTTTCTTCATGTAAAAAAAAGAAAAGAAAGAAAACAAACTCTTCCAGTCTTTCATAGATTTTTGTTTCTTTTATTTTTTTTAAGTTTATTTGAGTGAGAGAGAGACCCAATGCACTCCTGCAAGGAGGGAGAGGGGCAGGAAGAGAGAGGGAGAGAATCTCAAGCAGGTTCAACAGCTAGTGAGATGCCTGATGCAGAGCTTGACCAACCAGCAGATCATGAAAATCGAGAGTCGGGTTCTTAACTGACTAAGCCACCCAGGCACCCTGCTTTTTGTTTCTTTTAGCTTTCAATTTTCTTCTATTTTAGTCCTGACTTGGCAGAGCCAGAGACCACAAGCCTCTAGTTAGCACCCTTACTAAGAGCTTTTTTCAAAATGACATTTTATTTATTTAGGTGCTATCTGAATCTGAGGCAGGATTCTCAGTAATGTAGTAATTTAGAAAAATACAATGAAAAAACAAAAGAGGATGGGATATATAAATAATATAAATCTAATCCATATTTTTAAAAAAAGATCATGTTTCCATGTTTACATCTTAATAATTTTCCTCTCCTTGGGGCACCTGGATGGCTCAGTCGGTTGAGTGTCTGACTTTGGCTCAGGTCATAATCTCACGGTCGTGTATTTGAGCCCCATGTTGGGCTGTATGCTGACAGCTCAGAGCCTGGAGCCTGCTTTGGATTCTGTGCCTCTCTCTCTCTCTCAAAAATAAACATTAAAAAAAGTTTTAATAATCTTCCTTTTCTTTTTCTATAATTGTAAATATATTTCCATGTCTGTGTATATTTCCTGTGCATATGCTATCAAATTTGATTCTCTTCTATTAATATGTCTCATGTCAATTTGATTCTTGGTCCAGCTAGAAGGACCTATGGTCTGACAGGAATTCTTGCTCACCGACAGTGGAGACAAGGCTGAGAGCACTGAAAGGAAACAGTAGCTTTATCTGTAATGTCCCAATATTTAAGCTTTAACTAAAGTTGCTTATACTTAAGGCTCTCTTTTCATTCCTGACATTGTTTGTATGAGACTTGTCACAGACTTTGAGTCTGGAGTTCTCTCTTGTCTAGCAAGAGAGTGGACGCAGAATTAAATGCGAGAGAGGCTAATGTCCAGGAGGGGACAAGAGCCCCAAGTAAGGGCCCCTGCTCCATTTTTATTAGGATCAGAAGGCTTACAAACGTGATGGACATTCACAAAGAGACCATGAAACCTTGAACATTAACTTGTGTGTGAGAGAAAGGGGGTTTCGAAGATATTCGGTGTTAGGGGTTTGGGTCAATGCAGAACAAAATCTGCACTGAGTGGATGGTTGCTTATGACGGGCATGAGGCACTGTGTATGTTTATCTTAACTTGCCTAGGGGATAAGACACATAGAGCATGCTTCCTCATGGTAAACAGGGCACCTTTCTTTTGCTAATTAGCTCTGCTCTGGGCAACTTCACCCTATTTACTCACTTACCTGTTCTGGACCTTCTGTCCTGTGAAAGCAGCTTTCTGCTTTTGTACTATGCTGGGGGTGCGTTTGCCCCTATTTACATAATCTTGGATGCTTTCATCCTAAACCTTGTTAACCCACTGGTGTAAGCACAGGGAATTCCTAAACTTATTCCCCAGAGACTATTTTTAATAGGAGTGTTATTTAAAGAGAAAGGAATGAAAACCCAACAGTTTTACCATAATACTTCAGCTGAACTGTCTTTCATTGATACTTAGCATGTATTAGTCTCACACTCACAACCTTCAAATACTGGGTTATATTTTCAAGAGAGTCTACCTAACTTTTCCCACCCAAGTGTTTGTGGAAGAAAGTCTGGAGCTGCTTCCAAGCATCTACCTGGGCCATGGCATGAGCCCTAGGCTCCCCTCCCCAGATGACAGGACCGCCCACCAAGGTGTGTAGGGAAGCCTGGCACATGGGGAAGTAAGGAGGCTCAATATAGTGCCCTGTCCCAGGGTAACAGATGATCTGGGGCTTCTCCTTACCATGGGCCTGTAAGCGCTTAGAGGCCTCATTAGCATAGAACTCACTCTTCCAGTTGTGGTCATCCTGACCTACTAGGAACAGGAAGGCATTCTCAGCCCTTTCCACAGGAATGAAACTCTTCTGGTCAGGTCCTTCCAAAGGGCTATTCAACACATCCAGAATGTCTACCAAGCCGTCTCTGGTCAGCTTGACTCGACTTGGGTCCAAGCCCACAGGAGGCAAGGTCTCATCCTTGTAGCGTAAGGTTCCCCCAACATTGGCCACAGAGCCATTGATTATGACGGCAGCGGTGATGCCCTTCAGGAACGAGGCCATGGAGAGGCAGAGATCACCTCCTTTGGAACTCCCAAGTAGCCCTACTCCTGGACCCTTTACCTGAGAAAAGGATAGAGAGAGGAGAATGAGTCCATGAACAGTGGAATGTGATCAGTAGTGCCTGGAATTGGAAACCACGCAGAACTGAGCTGGATTCTGGGCTCTACCATTTGCCAATGTTACAACTTTGGGGTATTTACTTTTCTTCCTCTCTGTCTTATTTTCCACAGTTCTCCATCATCATTCTTGGTGACTTCAAAAACCATGTGGAGGATATAGTAAATACTTTGGCTTCTGAATTTCTTGACCTCAAATTTAAACAATAATAAACAATAATCTTTTTCTCTACCCAGCTCCAGCCATCCACTCCCACTGTCGTAACATAAACCAAGTCATCATCAGTGAGTAGATCATCTCTAAAACCTCAGCTTCAGGCTACTCTCTGATTCCATCTTCCCTAATTCCAGGTCAACCATTCTTGTACCATCCATTTCTACCTCTTGGTGGCCCTGACTACCACTGTAGTTTTAACTACCAGTATGTCTCTTGTGTTCTTACTTGCCACTCATTTACTTTAGATTTCAAGCTTCTTTGTTATTATCACTTCCTTATAAGCCTTAACTCTAATACCTCTCTGCCTCTGGTCATACTTGCCTGGAAAAACACTAACCTTGGTCAACCCCCCCTGCATTCACTTCCTCCAGGCCTGTACTTGTGCAAGTGAATGCTGCTGGGAAAAAAAAATACACATTTATGATGACAGATCTTACTTTCATTTCATAACCACAAATTTCAGATAAGCATCCATATTTCCCAACCATCGTGCCACATTTCATTTATGTGTGCTTTCCATTTCTCTAAAAGACTGTGTCACACCTCCTACCTCCTTAATCCCCTTAACCTTTAACCTTGTTCCTTTCATTTTCAGCTCTTCATACTGAAATATATAGAAAATAAATAGTCCAGTAGGAACTGCTCCTCATTCTCCCCTGTGAGATCTACTTAGTTCCATGTGAACTAAAGCTTTATACCTTCTCTTCCATTTACAAAGAAGCACCTCTGTGCTTATCAAAGGCCACCTGCTGCTTGTACTTGGGATCTCCTCTACTTTCATTCTCCAGGACTTCACTCCTACAATTAACATCATCTCCCTCTACTCTTTCATAACTTTCTTCTCTACTGGCCCATTACCATCAGCATACTTAATGCTCTAGTACCTCTTATATTTTCACCACAGTCCCTCCACCTCACATCCACTCTGCCCTAGTTTTCTACTCTCTTTTACAGCAAAATTTGTGGAGACAAAATTGTCTGTAGTTGTTCTTCTCATCTTCCCTTGTCTACCTAATCCCCTCAGGGTAGTTTGGGTTTGTGCTATTTCACAAGGACTTCTCTTGCCACAGTTACCAAAATCTTTTATTACAAGTGGCCATTTGAGGGGCACCTGGGTGGCTCAGTCAGTTAAGCATCCAACTCTTGATCTCAGCTCAGGTCGTGATCTTAGGATCCTGAATTTAAGCCCCACATTGGGCTCTATGCTAAGCAGGGGCCTGCTTAAGACTCTCTCTCTCAACAAATGAATAAACTTAAAAAACAAACAAACAAACAAACAAACGGCCATTTGAGTCACCTGTGAACAGCAGTCTTTTTTCCTTATGAGTTCTCCAATAGCACCCTTGACTGGTTTCAACCATTTACTCCTCATAAAAGAAAAGTACTAGGAATTAAATGATATATTATCATCATCCCAATTTTTTGGAGGAAAAGGAGGCCCCTAGGTCATGGAACTACTTAGTAATTGGTGAAATCAAACTTATATTTAACTTTAACTTTTGTCTATCTACATCTTGTGCTGGTGCCATTTATACTCTATCACCTTTTCTAAGAGTTCCACTGCTTCCCATCCACTGTGAGCTCTGAATTGTAAACTAAGTAAGGTTTATCTTCTGATCCTCTGATACTGTGAGCCTATAAAGCCAAAAAACACTTACTAATAACGAGCTTCTTTGGCTGCCCAGTTCTTCCTTTAATACTGTATTCTCAAGAGGGGCCACAAAGAAGAGAGCATTGTTATAAGCAAACATTTAACCTAGGGACCTCTGGAGACAGTGATTCCCTTCCCCTTTCCCTCTACTTATTGTATCGAACTTAGGGTTCTCAAGTGTGTTTGGACTGATTATGATATACTATAAAATACTGAAATTTAAAATTCCAAACCAACAAAGAACATCTTTAGTAGCAGGATATATGATAGCATATAATTGCAGAGAAACTGTCTACAAGAAGTAACTATAAATGGTAGTGTGTGTTGGGTATTGGGAGTAGCTGTCGTGAATTTGTCAAGTTGTATGAAAACCAAGAGCAGCTATGAGAACACCCAATACACGGATCACAAAACCTAGAGACATTCCAACCTGAGGGTGATCCAGCAGGTAGTTCACAGCTTCTTCAAAGTACTCCAGGTGGAGGGTCTTTATGCTCTTGGGGAGGTCTTCATAGTTATAATAAGCTAGAGCCATCACAGCAAAACCCTTCCCAGCCAGCAGACAAGCTCGATATTCCAGAAGGCCACCTCCAACTCCAAAAATGTCAACAATTCCAGGGAAGGGCCCAGGTTCTGTGAAGAAACAAAACACAAAACTAAACTATTCTTGAAACTCTTAGCAGTGGTGTCAAAAGCCATGCGTTGTCTACTTGGTGATGTCAAAGTTTTCTATTGACAATCAGAGATGCTAGAAGACTTTGGTCTTCAAAGATCCAGACAATGGCATAGGCTCAATCCACATTTCCCCTATACCCAGGACTTCTAAGCCCCACAGAGTTTTTACAACAAGTACACACTACTTTTCTAACTAAAAATAATTTACAAGCAGACAATGAAAACAGCAAACTGCCCACTGCCCTGCAAAAAGTGACAATGCCAAATGCCAGAGAGCATGTAGAACAAGTGGAACCCTCATACGTTGATGGTGGAAATGCAAAATAATACAGCCACTGTGGAAAACAGTTGAGCAATTTCTTACAAAGGTAAACATACTTAATCATATGATTTCACAATCTCACTAGTAGGTGCTTACCCAAGAGAAATGAAAATGTGTGTACATATAAAAACTTGTATGCAAGAGTTTGTAGTGACTTTATTCATAATCTCCAAAGACTTGAAACCCAGCTTGGAAACCCCAGTACTTCAAATGTTGAATGAATAAAACTGAAGTATACCCATAGAATGGAGTACTACTAAGAAACAAGAAGAAACTATTGGATATATGGAGCATGAATGAATCTCAAATACATTAAGCTGACTCAGTTTATTGGACATTTTCACCATTTACACAAAAAGTTTATACTTAACATGCAAAATCTGAATGATGATAAGGCAAACACTTTATACCTAACACCTTAAGAAATAACTCAGCACTCAGTATCCAAGCCCCCTGAGCATCTGTGCCACTTCCCTTCCTTCCCACTAACCTGAATTTTATCATTCTCTTAATTTTCTTTACAGTATTACCACTAATACATGCACCTTAAACAATATTTTTTTTGTGCCTTTTTTCTTGAGTTTTATCTGAATGGAATGATATGAATGTGTTCTGGGATCTGTTTCACTCAGTACTCTTTTTTGAGATTCATCCATGTTGACTTTTTTTAAGGGAAACAACTGCTTCCTTCCTTCCTTCCTTCCTTCCTTCCTTCCTTCCTTCCTTCCTTCCTCTCCCTTTCTTCCTCCCCCTCTTTTTCCTTGAACGAAAGAAAGAGAGTACAGGAGGAGGGGGGCGGAGAGAACCCCAAGCAGGCTCCTCACTATCAGCGCAGAGGTGGATGCGAACCCACCAATCCTGAGATCATGACCTGAGCTAAAACCAAAAGTCAGACGCTTAACCGACACAATTTTCTTAACCTTCATATACTGTGGGAATTAGAAGCAAACTTGCTATACTGAGAAACTATTTTAAAAATCATTAAAAACTTGGAGCTACCTATAAAACGTTTTTGCTTTTACTTACAACTGTCTTTTCCATTTCCTTATGATGTCTTCTAACTGACCTCTCAGTTTTGGAGCAACAGAGCCACCTCTCCAGGAAGGATACACGTTAACGTCCCCACAGACCTGTGCAATGTCGGGAGCTACCTCCTTACTCTTGGTACACGTACAGGAGACCAGATAAAGGCGTACAGAACAGCCTGGGGCACAAGGCACTCACCTGGCGGCAGGAAGAGCGTGGCGCGCACCCGGCCCTCGCGCACCGGCACCCGCCGCACCCCCGGCCGCAGGAAGGCGCGCTCCAGCACCGCCCGGCCCAGGAGGTGCCCGGCCTCCGGCTCGTGGCCCTCGAGCACCTCCAGCTCCACGGCGAAGGGCGTCTGCACGTCCCGCTTCACCAGCCGCACCAAGGGCTTCTCGGGCTCCAGGGCCCAGAGCAGCCCCATGGGCTCGAGCCCCGTGAAGCTGCCGCCCAGCGCGGGCGCGCGCGCCAGATCCAGGACGCCGCCGGCGTCCGCTTGGTACCGCGCGTGGGACCGGAAGAGCGCGCCATTCTCGTCGCGCAGGGACGCGCGCAGCGTGACGGGCTGTCCCGGGGCCAGACCTCGCACGGCGATGCGCACCGGCTCGTCCCAGCTGCTGCGGCCCTCAGGTTCCAGGCTCCAGGTCGCTATCCTCCGGGTAGGTGCCCACGAGACCCGGCCACCAGACCATAGCTTTGGAGAGCCTGGCAGCTGACCCCATAGGCGGAGTCCAGAAGCTCGCAGTATAGCTGCAGAGGAGGCCACCATTTTGCTTTCTGATTTTGGACTTTTCAGAACACAGTGGAGAAAGTTAGAAACGGGTAGAGACCCTCTAGTGGCAGGTTGCCTCAACTGTATGCTGAGCGCCCAGTGCGGCCAAGCAGCCCGCCAAATTGAGCTTGGAAGGGCCAGACCCCTGCTGATCAGGTCAGTAGCTCACCATTAAAAGAAAGTCAGGGGCGCCTGGGTGGCTTAGTCGGTTAAGCGTCCAACTTCGGCTCTGGTCGTGATTTCACAGTTCGTGGGTTCAAGCTCGCGTCGGGCTCTGTGCTGACACCTAGCTCAGAGCCTGGAGGCTGTTTCAGATTCTGTGTCTCCCTCTCTCTCTGACCCTCGCCTACTCACGCTGTCTCTCTCTCACACAAATAAATAAAACATTAAAAGAAAGAGCCAAAGGGGCGCCTGACTGGCTCAGTGGGTTAAGCATCTGACTTCGGATCAGGTCACGATCTCACAACTCGGTGAGTTTGAGTCCCAGGTCCAGCTCTGTACTGACAGCTCAGAGCCTGGAGCCTGCTTCAGATTCTGTGTCTGTCTCTCTGCCCCTCCTTGGCTTGTGCATTCTCTCTCTCTCTCAAATATAAATAATAAAGAAAGAGTGAAAATAGATACACATGAACTTGCTCTACCCACTGAAAAACCTGCACTTTTTATGTGGGGTAAGAATTTCCTAGTTCTGCTTCTCAGAAGCTCTTTGGCTTGTGCAGTGTTGGCTGGATAGGGGCTGGCTTTCAATGGCTAAGACAAGTTTTATCAATTTGTTAGCTGATTCACTCCCCTTAATAATTATAGGGCATTTCATTAAAAGTGTGCATTGTGGTATTTTGCTTATATATTTACCTGTGTATATGCTTATCTTCTACACTATCCTACATTTTAGGGCCCTGCAGTCTTATTAGCTGTGTGACCTCAACTTCATTCCCTAGAGGTGTAAAAATAGCCAAATGAAATCATAGCGCACTGTCAAGTTGCTGTATTTAGGCAAACGTGATCACTCTCATCCAGGGCATTTCACCTTTTCCCCACTTTTATTTTAAGTCAAGTTTAAAAAAAAAATTTTTTTTTAACATTTATTTTTGAGATAAAGAGAGAGACACAGAACACGAATGGGGGAGGAGGGGCAGAGAGAGAGAGGGAGATACAGAATCCGAAGCAGGCTCCAGGCTCCATGCTGATAGCACAGAGTTCCATATGGGGATCGAACCTACGAACTGCAAGATCATGACCTGAGCGGAAGTCAGACACCACTAACTGAGCCACACAGGCTCCCCACCTTTTCATAAGCTGTGGGTTCTACCCAGTAGTGGATTTTTCATCAAATTAACTTCAAGGCCTTACCAAGGCCTTGTATTTGATTTTACATTCATGATTTTCAAGCCCACAAAACCTGTGTTTGCCACTGCTCACAATAAGACCACCCAAGGACTTTCCCAACCAAACCTTTTTATTTAGTTTCAAATGTTCTTATGTCTTGCTGGTCATTAAACATGCAACTCCCTATAGCTTTAACTGCTTTTGCACTGGTCCTGTGGGATATTTCAGTGTATTTTGTGCACAGAAACTAAAGAAAGTAAATAATAATAGCTAGTTCTTAATCCTTACAAGAAAATTAAGGCCTGGATAGATGAAATGATTTGCTAAAGATCAAACAACTTTAAATACTGGGATTTATATCTTTGCAATCAGATTCCAGGGTCTGTGCTCTGAACCATTATGCTTTAAATGTCTTTTTTGTTGTTGTTGTTTGTTTATTTTGAGAAATGGTACACAAGTGCGTGCGAGGGAGGGGCTGAGGGAGAGAGAGAGTATCCCAAGCAGGCTCAGCTTGATCCTGTGGGGCATGATCCCACCACTGTGAGATCATGACCTTAGCTGAAATCAAGGTGGGCCCTTAACCAACTAAGCTACCCAGGTGTCCTGTATTTTGGGTAGTTTTCATTTTCTTCTTTGTCCAGAATTTCTATCAGAAATAACATAGCTTTTATAATTAAACAGTTTTTTAAATTGTTTAATTTGTTTTAAATTGTTTAAATTGTTTAATTTTTAAATTGGCAAATTTAAATATACCAACATAAAATTTACCATTTTAACCATTTTAAGTGGTCTTCGCACCCAGAGCAGGGCCCAAATCCATGACTGGGAGATCAAGACCCAAGCAGAGAGGTGCTTGGGTCAGATAGTTGAGTGTCTGACTTCAGCTCAGGTCATGATATCATGTCCGTGGGTTCAAGGCCCACATCAGCTCTGTGCTGACAACTCAGAGCCTGGAGTCTACTTTGGATTCTGTGTCTCCCTCTCTTTCTCTGCCCCTCCCCTGCTCATGCTCTGTCTCTCTGTCTCTCAAAAAATAAAATAAAACATTAAAAAAAATTAAAAAACAAAAAGGCCCAAGCAGAGACCAACAGTTGTACAA